>NW_026860215.1:0-244603 GCF_026571515.1 Ruditapes philippinarum
AATAATTTCTTTTTACAAGCTATTTTCGCGTTCCGTAAGAACGTCAATTAATGTTATTTAAAATCACTAATTATAAAATGTATAGATTAATAGCTTAAATGACTTCTTCTCCGTTTAAAACGTTACTTACACGTTAATATATGACCCCTATATGACGTCACTTGATTACTGTTTTGATGGACAAGCGAGACTATCTATAATCAGTTAATAGATATATCAATATATTCTAACATTAATTACCCCTGCTCACTATATGGCACCGTTTCATTACGAACGTGACCAGAAGGTCTTTAAAGAATTTTCGACAATATTTGTTTACCGCAATGAACTTTATTATAATTATCAGCAGGAGTTAACAGAAAAAAACAACGTGTTATAAATAAAATAATGTTTTAACTGAAAATATAATGAAAAATAGAATACAATTAATAAATACATAAAAAACAAAGAAAAATAAAAAAAGAGATGCATAAAGAAATAAATAAAAACAAATATATGGATTTAATATAATAATAATAATAATAATAATAATTATAATAATAATAATATATTATTATTATTATTATTATTATTATTATTCAAGAATGCTTTATATCCAATAAGATAGAATTTGAATATTAATTTATTCGTTTATAGCGAATTAAAATCCACAGTAATTAAAATGTCAACTGAAAGAACGCGTAACGTAACGTTACGTAACACATGTTACACGTAAATAAAATACACTGCGGAAACGAAATCTGGACAGCGGTATTTGATAATTGAATATAAGTGTTATTAATCATTTACATAGATAGAATGATGAGCAGTGATAGTATTTCACATGGACAAATGAAGATTAGCTAGTTCAATGCTCTTTTTGTTGGGTTTTTATTTCATCAAATCTAATATCTTAAGTGGAAATTGGTAAAAAAGATGTGTCGAAGAGAAAAAATTGTTAAGAATAACATAAGAATTAGTTCATCCTGCCGCTGTCTATATCATCAGCTGGATAAAGCCTTGCCGGATAAACGTTGGTCAATTTTGCGACATTTAGCTGCGGTTGCGACATTTAGCGACACGTGCGACATTTAGCGACAAGTGCGGCATTTAGCGGCGTTGCGACATATAACGGCGCCACAAACGTATCTACCTCTATAGTTAGCAACAAAACAAAACTACATAATTATACACGCTGTTTTATCGAGACAGGGGTGGGGGTCGGGGTAACAATAAAGTCATTCAAATAATCTAAAATCATGATTAAACTGACTAGTGAATTTTGCCATGCTTAACTCACCGGATAAAACTTCTCCATCCCGGCATCAACCATGCATTCTTTATATTACTGTAGAAAGATTTGTGGACGAATTATTCCACATTTCTTTTGCCCAAATAATTAGTTATACAGATTTTTGACATGTTATATGACCGTATATAAACGGTAGTTTGGAAATATAACCCGAGTGGCTAGGCGAGGGTTATATTGCAAGCAACCGTTTATATACGGCCATATACATGTAAGAAATACTCATAACGAATTTGAAATATAGCAAGCATCTATTTTTTAAAGTGAGATTTCTTTAATAAATTGACAGCAGCTGTGAATGTTAAACTATATAAACGCCACGATTATCCAATGAAAAAGCGACGTTAGAAACGTGCCGTATTATAAAGTTGTGAAATACCGCGTTGTACAATACTTTTCAATGATATAAAGATAATAAACAGCAACGTCAAAGGAGGCGCTTCAATTAAACGGTACGCATATCCGTTTAAACGTTACGTGTCACACACGCTTGTTAACGTTTGAAATCTATTTTTTTTACTAAAATCTTATAGACGTTGTTTTTGACGCAATTGTTTACATGGATAGTTTTACTATTTGTTTTCTTTTTAACCTTTTTTTTGTTACCAATTCTATGTATTGTTCGAAATGTTTTTAAAATTCCTACCTTTATATAAGATATAATTATGCAGATTCCTAGTTTAGAAATCCTTGTCAGAGATTTTTTACAGTCACTGATTTGAACTGACCGTTCAGTAAGGAAAAGTGCGGATTAAATATTAATTAGTAAACCAAGATTTTTTTTGAATAAAATCTAGATTTACGGATTAGTTGTTTGGATAATGACATTTTGTCATTTTTATGAAAAATAACTCCGACATATCGGTCTTTCTTTGTAGTAGACTGTGTATTAGCGGAAAGAATAACACTTATTGAAATATATACTATTACACTAGGTCAATATTTTCTTAATTATTAGTAGCATTATGGTAGATCTGTTGAATCTAATACAAAGTGTGTTTCTTCGTTAAAATAATACAAGTATACTACGGTGTCCTTATCGTGCCATTTAGAATGTCGTCCGTCGCGTCTAAGGGTAGACACACGACAATGCGAAGTGACATCGCGACAATGCGAAGCGACGCTCGACAACGCGAAGCGATATGCGACAATGCGAAGCGACGCTCGACAGTGTCAAACGATATGTCGCACTGTCGCCTAGAAATGTCGCGGTAAAAAAGGGCGACATTTAAGAAATGTCGCTTCGCGTTGTCGAGTGTCGCTTCGCATTGTCGAGCGTCGCTTCGCGTTGTCGCGATGTCACTTCGCGTTGTCGCGATGTCACTTCGCGTTGTCGCATTGTCACTTCGCATTGTCGAGTGTCGAGGTTGGTAGAAGTGCATACCACGACACTCGACAATGCGAAACGACAACGCGACAATGCGATACGACGCTCGACAATGCGAAGTGACACTCGACATCGCGAAGCGACATTTTTTTAAAATGTCGAGTAAATGTTCGCGTTATTTTTATGATTTTTTACACCGCGACGCTCAACATTGCGAAGCGACACTCGACAATGCGAAGCGACACTCGACAACGCGAAGCGATACTCGACAACGCGAAGCGACACTCGACAATGCGAAGCGACATTTGGAATAATATCGTATCGCATTGTCGTGCGTCTACCGGTGCTTGGTCAGAATTTACTAACTCACCGACAAACGGTGCGATCATGGAAGGGGTCGCACTAAACTGCTGACGAATTAGCTGACGATTAAAAAATATATAGGAAACTGCTGACAGTTAAATAAAGAAGGATTATCGGAAAAATGCTGACCAGTTACACAAAGAAGGGAAACATTGAAGGTGTGAAGTTATATAAACACGCCGTAGGGGGTAATAAAAAGATGGGAAATTACTTTTATTCTTTTAATTATATTTTAATTTTTTGCATTTATATGACTATGTTTATAAACTAAATTAATATATACATTTAAAGTACCATAATATCATACATTTTAACACGGATTTACATTACTACATGTAATATAAATCCGTGATTTTAAAAGGATATATTAAACAGCTTTTGATACCTCTAAAGATATGCAAAAATTTGAATTAATGTTTATAAAGAATTATGATGTTATGAGTTTTATCAAAATCTCTTGTTAGTGATATTTCAATAGAAAAATCTTGTAACGGAAAAAAATGTATTTTCAAAAGCAATAATTGCAATTTGAATTAATATTAAATAAGTAAGCAGTGTTTTAACTTAATTAAATGTCGACAAAACTTTATACAATATATTGAATTTCGTACATTATAAAATGAATTAAAATTTCACGACAAAATATATTTTTTTCTATATTTCTAACTGGTCAGCAGTTTCCCTATATATCTAACTGGTCAGCAGATTCTACTACATGTGTATATGTTTAACTGGTCAGCATTTTCTCGCCTGAATGTAAAGAGCGTTAAATTTGCTAACCATATAGAATAAGAAGAGTTTTACGGCTTAAATCAATTGAAAAATAATATTAAATTGGTCAGCAGTGTTTTTACTTAATTAAATGTCGACATAATTTTATAAAATAAATTGAATTTGCATACATAATAAAAATGAATTACAATTTCACGGCAAAATATATTTTTCTCTATATATCTAACTGGTCAGCAGTTTCCCTAAATATCTAACTGGTCAGCAGATTCTACTATAAATGTTTAACTGGTCAGCATTTTCTCGCCTGAATGTAAAGAGCGTTAAATTTGCTGACCATATAGAATAAGAGAGTTTTACGGCTTAAATCAATTTGAATTAACATTAAATTGGTCAGCAGTGTTTTTACTTAATTAAATGTCGACATAATTTTATAAAGTATATTGAATTTGCATACATTATAAAATGAGTAACAATTTCACGGCAATATATATTTTTCTCTATATATCTAACTGGTCAGCAGTTTCCCTATATATCTAACTGGTCAGCAGATTCTACTGTATGTTTAACTGGTCAGCATTTTCTCGCCTGAATGTGAAAGAGCGTTAAATTTGCTGACCATATAGAATAAGAAGAGTTTTACGGCTTAAATCAATTTGAATTAACATTAAATTGGTCAGCAGTGTTTTTACTTAATTAAATGTCGACATGATTTTATATAATATATAAAATTTGCATACATTATAAAATGAGTAACAATTTCACGGCAAAATATATATTTTTTCTATATTTCTAACTGGTCGGCAGTTTCCCTATATATCTAACTGGTCAGCAGATTCTACTATATGTTTAACTGGTCAGCATTTTCTCGCCTGAATGTAAAGAGCGTTAAATTTGCTGACCATATAGAATAAGAAGACTTTTACGGCTTAAATCAATTTGAAATAATATTAAATTGGTCAGCAGTGTTTTTTACTTAATTAAATGTCGACATAATTTTATAAAATATATTGATTTTGCATACATTATAAAATGAATTACAATTTCACGGCAAAATATATTTTTCTCTATATATCTAACTGGTCAGCAGTTTCCCTATATATCTAACTGGTCAGCAGATTCTACTATATGTTTAACTGGTCAGCATTTTTCTCGCCTGAATGTAAAGAGCGTTAAATTTGCTGACCATATAGAATAAGAGAGTTTTACGGCTTAAATCAATTTGAATTAACATTAAATTGGTCAGCAGTGTTTTTACTTAATTAAATGTCGACATTATTTTTATAAAATATATTAAATTTGCATAATGAGTAACAATTTCGTAGCATTTAAAATATATTTTTCTCTATATATCTAACTTTTCAGCAGATTCTACAATATGGTCAGCATTTTAATAACATATTTTTGACTGTTTATTGTATTTTGTCATAGATAAATCAAGAATGACACGTCGCGTGTGAAATCGATTTTAATATGACCTTGGGGCATATCGATCTCGATAAATTATCAGTTTAATGGATATCTGTGGAAACATGTTGTTTATAATGTAATAAAAGCTTATTAACTATAACAATTCGCACATTATTAATTTTTGTTCAATATTACTTATACAATTATACGAACAACAAATAAGGAAACAGAAATCACTTTATTTCATATTTGCACTAAATACGACATAATAATTATATTTTGTTAAAATATACATTACGTATATGTACATGTATGTATATATTTTAACCTATGATGCATAGTTTTATACATACTTGAAACAAATTATGATTTTTCGTACATCATATTTTGACTACATTTTTAAAATTTTAACCAATATATAACACATAGAAGAAAATTCATTAAGGTACTTAAATAAAATATTTATATCAAAATAAATTGAGAAATATACAGTATATATCAATTGAATTTTTTTATAATTAATATGTATCATTTGTAATATTGACATCTTGAAAAAACATTTTATCAAGTATTTCTCGACCTCGCCTGTAAT
This sequence comes from Ruditapes philippinarum, assembly GCF_026571515.1. Lineage (NCBI taxonomy): Eukaryota > Metazoa > Mollusca > Bivalvia > Venerida > Veneridae > Ruditapes > Ruditapes philippinarum. The sequence goes on from NW_026860215.1 coordinate 5,710, forward strand.
ATCACCAACGGCAATTTGACACCTTCATTGTTTTCCCTTCTTCATCTAACAGGTCAGCAGTTTTCGATAATCCTTCTTTGTTTAACTGGTCAGCAGTTTCCTATATATTCTATATCGTCAGCTAATTCGTCAGCAGTTTAGTGCGACCCCTTCCATGATCGCACCGTTTGTCGGTGAGTTAGTAAATTCTGACCAAGCACCGGTAGACGCACGACAATACGATACGATATTATTCCAAATGTCGCTTCGCATTGTCGAGTGTCGCTTCGCGTTGTCGAGTATCGCTTCGCGTTGTCGAGTGTCGCTTCGCATTGTCGAGTGTCGCTTCGCAATGTTGAGCGTCGCGGTGTAAAAATCATAAAAATAACGCGACATTTACTCGACATTTTAAAAATGTCGCTTCGCGATGTCGAGTGTCACTTCGCATTGTCGAGCGTCGTATCGCATTGTCGCGTTGTCGTTTCGCATTGTCGAGTGTCGTTGGTATGCACTTCTACCAACCTCGACACTCGACAATGCGAAGTGACAATGCGACAACGCGAAGTGACATCGCGACAACGCAAGTGACATCGCGACAACGCGAAGCGACGCTCGACAATGCGAAGCGACACTCGACAACGCGAAGCGACATTTCTTAAATGTCGCCCTTTTTTACCGCGACATTTCTAGGCGACAGTGCGACATATCGTTTGACACTGTCGTGCGTCGCTTCGCATTGTCGCATATCGCTTCGCGTTGTCGAGCGTCGCTTCGCATTGTCGCGATGTCACTTCGCATTGTCGTGTGTCTACCCTTAGACGCGACGGACGACATTCTAAATGGCACGATAAGGACACCGTAGTATACCCTTCAAAAATTTTTGATTCGCGATATAAAGTTATGAAAACAGTAAGCTAGCAGATGTGTTATAGAATGTTTATTTTCTCAACATTTAGTCATCACTGCATGGGACCTCCGAGGTTCATTAGATAAGGTATAACAATTTAGCACTTAATTTTAAATATAAATAAATGACAAACTTGAGTACATATTTATGGTATAAAAAAGAGCTATTTATTCAGTAGCCGCAGTTATCTTTGAGTGGGTCTCAAAGAATGTAGAGGATCGGGCAACATTCAAGACTCGTTCCATCACAGTCGTGACAACAACAACAACAACAACACTACCACCACCACCACCACCACCACCACCACCAACAACAACAACAACAACAACACCAAAACAACAACAACAACAACAGAAAGCGTCACAATCAGGAACGGTAACGATTAAAGAATGAGTCACTTGCACCATATTATTACCGAATCCGGTTTTCTTCTCGCAGCGGTTACTTCCCCTGTACAGAAATTACTGCCGCCTCGAGTAAAGGTCGGCCGTAATTGAGTCGAGCATATTTATATTTCCGAATTTAATACTTGCTATGACTTTAGGTTTCCTGCATATGATTATTGTAATTATCATGCTTAATCTAAAAAAAAACAACCAAACAAACACAATAGATAAATTAATGGATGATCGATGGATGATGGATGGATGGGCTGGTGGGGATGGATTGGTGGGTTGGTTTATGACTGGGTGCGTATGCGTAAGGTATCTAGCTAGTTTATTGAAGGAACATGAATCTACTAATGTGTCCGGAAAGGCCAGAAAGAATGCATCGAAAAGATCTTTCTCAACAAGTGAGGCCGGATAATCGGCAAGCGTGAATCAAAACAACGGCGGTGAGGGCCATGTGACTTTAAGTCAGCGGCCAAAATCAATTTTGCCACTGAGGCCCCAATATCTTTTTTTTTAAAGAGTGTAGAAAACACGAAATTATGAAGCTGGTTGGAACATATCTTTCCCTTTGCAACATCATTAAAATGTTCGCGTTCCTTTCATTTACTTTGTGTACTTGTGTGTTTGTACCATTGTTTTGTTTTTGTTTATATGCACTTATCCCGTCGCTCTGATTTCTAGCGGTGTTATTACATAGTGGCAAATACTACAAGCTGGATTCTATACTAATATCTTATAAAAACGTTTGTTCAGATTTTATGAAAATATTTTCAGATTATAATGGTTCAACATTTGAAATAGTTAATCAGTTGTGTAAACACTGTAAACTTTGTTGGAGAAACGCTGCATAGTTTTAAGATTTTGAAGTAGTTAAGAAAAGTAGTAAAGAATGTAAAAATACAATTATAATAATATCTACCGAACACGAAAAAAACCTGGGTCCAAAACATAAAAAAGTGTGAAAATTAAGGCAAATCTACAAAGACAACAACATGAAAATTTATAACTTCGTTCATTTATCAAGACATGAAAACAAACTGTTTTCTAGTGTTATTATGTAGACATGCAAGTATGTTTGTTTAACTGAAATACAAATATTTCAATATTATTACCAACTTTGGTCCAATATTATAATGTAATTTATCATGTGATTGTTTTCTTTATATATATTTAACGCTACAAATTATGCATAATATGAATGATTATATTATATACGACCCTGGCTTTGAACAGGATCATAAGTTCAATTTTCAAGATTTGTTTTATTATAAAAAAACATCACCAGGCTTCAGCTATTAAAACAGACATATTTTTACGTATTTCGTATGTAAACGTTGTGTAAGAAATATATACACACGAAGATGTTTTTGCTTGTTTTGAGAGATTATGATATACATCACATTTCAAAAGTGATAGAAACTATTTTCACGAGCGCGCATGTGAAAATGTGAATATGTTCACACTTTTATTTTCAAGAAATATTTGACGCTTAACCATCGACCAATAAGTACAGTACAGTACTTACGAAAACAAACTTAAAGCAACCGATAGCATGATAGTGGAAATCGATTGGTCACATGTAGAATCACTATCAAATGTCGATCAAACTCGACGAAATCCTAAGTTGTAATGCCCATCTTTCTTCCATTGGTGTTAAGTATAACTTGATTAGTTGTTTATTGGTTGCCCATTGGTGATAATGGGTTGTAAACAGGTTGGCAATCTGTTGTTTGTAAAAAAAAAATCACCGATCGAGAATTTTAAACATTAAAAAATCTCGGTAATCTTTTCATAGATAAAACGTTTGCTGAGGCAGAAAGCAGGACTTGGTACAAAATAGGTGATTTCGGTGTTAAAAGCGTTGTCATTGGTTCACTCCACAATCTTCGGGCCACTAACTTTATTTTTGCCCAAAAAATCATTTTCATTCTTCATTAGTAAGTTAAGAAGCAGATCAGCTGAAGGTTGAACATATTGTAAAATGGCCTTTATAATACTCAAATCCAAAAATAGAAGAAAACTACCCTTTTTACAAAGTTTCTTATTATTTCCATTGCATCTCCCATTTACAAAATGTGAAAATAACACCAACCATAGGGTCCTTTTATAATCAATTATTAATAATGTTTGGTCTGGATTACAAAAAGTAATTATGTTGATAGTGTTAAGTATCAGATATTTCAACAAACCACAATAGAATCATATATGGATGTTGCTGGCAGAACAAAATATTATTATTCATCATTTAAATATTTAATACAACACTCCTATGAACATGAAGATATCGGCTATCAATAGCTGAGATTAGATAATACAAAATAGATAAGCAAAATAATTAATGTAATTGCATTCATATATTCATGAAATTGAAGAACATATTCCCAAGGGACCAGTCATAGTGGAAAAATTCGATGGGATAAATAAATTGTTTCTACTAGTAATGAATTTGACTGTAAAAATCAGTGTTGATTGTCTCATTCTCTTGAAAAATTACTGCATTAAATGAGATGAGTTAGCGAAAACTCTGGATTTGCAAAGTAAATCAGGAAGGTGTATTGCTTATTTGAAACAAGCTCCGTTGTTATCATTAACACCCAAACTTCACTAGTGAATATATCTTATTGATATAGTGTGCTTAAGAATGATAATTATGTTCTAATATTATTTTAATTATTTATTATTATCATTATTTTTGTAAATTTTGTCAGGATCATAGTTCATAATGTTTAAGAGATATAAATTTGATACTTCATTGTAGGATGGATCACAGATATAGGGAATTCAATGCACAAGAATAACAACAAATTGTCCACTTATTAAGAGGACCAGGATCAAAATTTATATAAACATGGGAATTTTATTTTCAGTTTCATTTTTTTTGGATTTCTTAAGAATTGCAGTATTGAGTCAAACAACTTTTGCACAGATTTTCTTTAACCTGTTTTCCAGTCATAATCCGTATTAACAGCATATTCAGTAGTATGTAATAATTTGAAATTTTCCCCAATTTTTACTTTTCCCCCAAAAATTATATCTACAATTAAAGTTGTTCCTATATTACTGTTCATAGAAATATGCAATCATATCATTTTAGACTTATTTATTAAGTTATCATTTAGTCAAAAAAATAATATTTCAGGGCAGGACCTAAGATATTTGTTTCATTAACTATTTCCAACTTTCTTTTGTATGTAAATTATTATACATTTATAATTGCTAAAATATAATATTATATAATGATGTTAATTTACATATCATATACAATATATACAAGAATAAAACTTGCTAATGCTCGCGGCCTGTCATACAAAATAAATGTAAATGTGTCTGCTATTTAAGCTTCACTAACACGACGTATAATTAATTTTTATTAAACTTTTTACTGTACTGAAAAAAAATCAGTTTTAAAATTTTGAGTTTGGTTAAATAATATTCCATACTGCCTGATTTTGAAATTGAGAATAACTTTTTCAATGTCGTGATTTCTTCTGTTTAGATAAATCGTTTGTACAAATTGCTCTTGTGGATATACAGAAAATATAGTTTGTATAAGATTAGACGAGTCATTGTTAAGGACAATTTTGCTTATGTTAAAAAATGTATACGAAAATTCATAAGTTACTGTAAAACATTGTTGATCTCCAATATTTGTATGTAAGATAAGCTAGATGTATAATGCAAGCTTTATAGCGAACCACTGCAAGAACGGTTTTTATTGCCTTGCCCATAAGTTTTTTGTTAACGGTGTATCAAATTACTACAATTTGTGATATAAAGATACTTATTGCACTCTGATTCGAAATACCAGTGGTGTTGTAAATAATATTTCATAGAAAACAAACAAGACATGATTGAGTTTAATTGCAAAGTTTCATGGAATCCTAAAAATAAACATTGTCATTCAGATCCAGGTAGTCTTGATGTCTTGCAACTTATGATGTCCCAGTGTCGCATTACGTGTGCATGCTTGCAAGTATTGATCTTGTTTTTCATGTTTTATAAATATATCGAATGTCATTCATAACAAAACACCATGCCGATTAACCATAGCCGAAAATGCTCAAAGTATGAAAGTTGCAAATATATCAAAAACAGTAAACATACTTTCTCTGTCATCACTATTTTGAGCAATTTAATAAAACGGCCGTGAAATGATGACAAGTGTCAATCGAAATTACCAGCATACTCTTTTTAACTTTGTAGCACATCTGATTCAATTCTATTAATATTGATCATGGATTATTAAGGGGAAGTAAATGTTAAAATACTGGTTATGTAAAGTTACCTAAGTTATTCCCCTTCATTTGTCACAATTAAAACTGCAAGTTTGCTTTTTTGTGTATTCTATTGATGCATTACCGAATTTCTCAAACATAAAAGAAAATGTATTGTAGCTTAAATTGATAATGTTTGGTAAAGATAGGCCAATTCTTGTGTATTATATACATGTATTCATATGCTTTTTAAGTAATTTCTTATCTCATTAAACATTCTCACATTACATAAACCATTATTTTGTAATTATATATATTCATGTCATGTGTCATTTATGTATTATATGTTGTATTTGTATATGTAATATGGTGATGAGCTTTTTATGCTTAAACCAAGAAATAAAGTTTCTGTTCTGTTCTGTTCTAATGAAACCAAGTTTTTGTTATTAGAGTTTAGAAAAATCTTTCGGTAGAGATTTTTCTAGGATTGATTTTGATGACCATTTAAAAGCCATTGGCAGTTTTTGTCTGTCCAAATGATAAGACACTGTTAACTGGAAGGATAACAATTAAACCAAAACAAAGCTCTAAATAATAAAGAATTTATTTAATAAATAATTGTATTCTAAGCTTTTTTATCTTTTGAAGAAAGCAAAATATCCAAAAGCAGACATCAATGAGATTCCGGACACAGCAAGTGTTAGAATTTTCTTTCCAAATGTGAACTGACCAGCGTTGTTACTGAGATTCTTTGTAATGTCGTCATCCATTTGCCCTATGGAATCTTTCTCGGGAATGATTTCATTTCCTGAAATATATGTGACATTGTTTACATATCAATATTGAATGTAATATAAATGATGTTCAGTATAATAAACAAAAAATGAATTCAATTAAAAGGTTTAGTAACATGCATTTTGCTTAAAAACGTACGTAGAGGAATTCAACAGAAAATCAATATCATATCAGGCATATGTTCTGTTTTCACAATTATTTATGGAATTTAGCTCCTTCCTCTAGGAAGCTTATTTTTAAAAAGTAACGAAATAAAGAATAGAAAACTTTGGCTTTATGACCAAGACATTAAAATAGTACCTGAAATATCATTGTTCTCTGTTGCGCATGGAGCGTTGCTGCTGTCCTTTGTAGCACATGCAACGTCGTCCTTGTCCTTTGTGGCACCTGCAACGTCGTCCTTGTCTTTTGTGGCACATTGTAGCTTGTTGTTTTCATTGCGTTTGAAATATGATCATTGATCTTTGCAACACTTGGGACAGTAGCACGTAGTGCGTTGTTATTTTCTGTTAATACTGGAGGGTTGTTGTCGTTGTCTTGGCCACTATGAACGGAATTTGTTATCTTAACAGCAAGGTTATCAGTGCTAATGTAATCTGAGGCTCCTGGGGATTTGTTGGCCTTCTCTGCAACACAAGGAGTGTGAGTGTTGCTTTTTGTTGCATGTGGTGGAATATCCGGGATGACATCTTCTCCAGTTTTGATAATATCTGAAAATTTTAAAATATTTCATAGTTATCGATTTAAAAGTCAAACTCATAGAAATTACTTAGAAAATTAAAAATATCAACACATGCGATTTAAAAATTTAATTCGACATTATTTTAGTGCTTGATAGAGGAGATTGAAATTCCTTTAAGAAATTAACGCATTCTGTCGTCTCTATCATTTCTATACACTTCTCTTTCCAAATAAAAATTCTTTATATCTCTACACATGAATCTTGTTTGAGTGAACTAAATATACACCAAATAAATGACGGATGTAAACTGTCCAACAACTTGTCAAATAATTCAAAATCATATTTGTTTCGCTAATTCTTAGTGCATGTCTTTACAGTGCAAAGAACTTTATGTGGTTAGATCTTCACTCGGTGCTTTTGAAAAATCTAGATCGTCCTATATCAACTATACATATAATATAAAAAAATCAATATGAAATCCTTAATAACTCACTCTTCTTTGACTGGGATGCCTCTGTAGTTGTTAATATACGAAGAAGAAGAGAAAAAAAAACACAAAAAAAACCCACATACACACAACATACCGTCTACTTTGACTGTGGCAGGTACCATTCTTTTACAATGTATCAGCCCAATGTTTCTCGGCGGCACGTATTTTGGAGGGTTTTTGATTTTTGGCACAACAAAGCCTACTTTATCTGCACGTGGAATATTGAGACTTGGCACGTGAAATGTTTCCTTCCTACCTAGAGATGGCGCTGGACGGTTGTGTTCAGGGTATACTAAAATAATTTAACATGAACATGTACTCATTAGCATAAAAGTTATTTGATAGTATGAAATTAAGATAAATTATGATAATGTCATAATAAAGATTATTTAGAAATTTTATGAACAAATGGTCAGAATGTTGTTGTTTTTCGCTTAAGTGAAATACATATATGGAATATATTTTTACCCAACAAGATATAATTCCATTCACATCCACGAGCCGGAACAGGAAGTGAAATACAACATATATAATTTAGTTTCATCATGATAAGTGAAAATATATTCCATATTTCACGAAATACGAAAAAAATAACCTTTAAATTTAATTTTTCTTGCAAAGAAAAAAAAGAGTTATTTACAAAAAAAATCACATTTACTACACAGTTGAAATTGTATATATCCAAATATTTTCTTAAAATGAAATGAATTTTAGCTGAAGCTACTAACTCTCACAGAAAAATATTAAACAGATCATCATCAGAATGGACACAACTTTTGATATCAAAGAAGGGTCAGAAATGTTTAATATAATACATGTATTTAAAATGATAAATAATTTTAAAAAGTATGTTTAATTCGTTAATTGAAAGAGAGGTAAAACTGTACCTTCTCTTCCAGCAAATGCTGTTTTGTTGTATGTATGTTCCACCATTATTGGATGCTGACCAATATATATCGTATGAGGAGTTGTCGATTCAGTATCAACCACCTTTCCTGTACATGATCTTACTACTAAAAACTTGTAATTCACGAAACTGTCTTTGGGAAGCCTTAAATATAAAACATGACAATTGTTTTGAAAGCTTAATTGACAGGTTATTATCTGGAGCTGATGCGTTGTTTAAGCAACCCAGGGAGCCACAGTTCTAAGACCTGATCGCTAGTTTTATTACAATGAGGTATAATTGAACAATCTTTCAATAACTTTGATATTTAGAAATTTTTAGAAACCGTTTGGTATCTACACAAATTTCGAATGACTACCCTGATGTGTTGTACATGTAAAGGAAAAATGATATTATTTTGAATGAAACAAAGAGCTGTTCTGCGATTTGTGACGGTTAGAAAATAAGTAATATTTTTGGCGTTCAGACATATTTGTTATAAAACCTACCACAAGTCTTTCTCCCAAACGTTACGCCCAATAGGTTTGCATCTTGGAGCAATTTCGGGGTTATCATTGCCAAGTTGAATGCCCGGACCGACCACGGCTACAAAGTAGTCATTTGCCCCACCCGGATAACATTCTAGAGACTTGAACACCCGCAGTTGTACTTTCACTTTATCATTTCTTGTTGATGTCATCTGTGAATAATTAACATACAAAGTCAATATGTGCTGACTACCATAATATTATATTGTTGTCATTTACTATAAACTTTCCTAAATCATTGTAATAAATAGTTGTAGGTATGAAAGGTATAAGGTAACTTTTACAAAGCAAATAAACTTATTAATTTAAGCAATCCGGCTGACTGGACTAGATAGTCCGTGGACTGGATTGGAACTGACTGATATTACACGCCCGTTAGAAAATTTGGAAATGTTCACTTCAGGTAATGTCGTTCAAATCAAACAAATATCAATACATAAAATGCACTGAGTCCAATTTCTCAGGTTATATTATAGTATTTACCCGTATTTTGGTTTTTTACATGTATAGTTCATTTCAATTAATATGGAACGTCAATGGTTAACATAATCAGATATGTTTTTTTTGTTATTTCAGCCAACAGCTGCAAATAATGTATTTTTTTGTAATTTAAAACATTGTTTACAAAATGTACACATATATATTTACAAAATATTACATTATACTTACCTTTAAGCATGAAAGTCTCCTAAAACATTTAAATATGTTGACTGAAAGAAAAATTGTCTGTATAGCTTACGCTTTGTTATCTTGGAATTGACGTAAATCATATGGAAACGACGTAACGTTAATGACGCAGCGACGTAAATGTTTATGACGTCACCAATATACATCGGATCTTTCTCGAGTCGCCATTTTACATAGACCCGCTGGAATTTTAAACGAGTCGAGGGACATGATATAGGATAGCCTGTAACGAGATTTATAACATTTCTAAAAGTTAAATTTATTATGTAAATTAAATTTATTTGAAATGATAACGATTTTTATCACATAATATAAAACCAGAAAACTGCTGAAAACTGCAAAATCTCCGTTAAACGAACAGTTTTATTAATATCATAAGAAGTATGTGTAATATGAAGAATTCTTATTGGTTATACTTTAACATTGAACGATATCATGTGATTATCTTTTTCCTTTCGAAAAATAAAATGAGACAATTTCTGGATTAGCACACACAATATGGAAATTTTCATTTACAGTTACAGCACACAATACAAGTCGAAAGAGTGGCATTTCGCAACAGATGACTAAACTTGGAACAAATGAATTACAATGTTACAGACGGGTGAAATCGTAAATAAATGTTTTCTGATGCTTTTGCATAGCCTAGGGTGACCAATAAGGAAGCGGATAAGTTGTAATATATTAGGGCACTTGTCGTGTGGTTGCTTGGCGTCAAATATTGTTGTTCCGTCAACCCGTCATTTTGACAACTGAATTTAAAATGTTATTTTTTATTTTGATCATTATTGTATTTTGAATTAAATGTGCGTAAATTACGAACAAAAAATATATTGTAGTTTGAACTAAATAATCGCAATTAAGTGTTAATAGTTTGTTAAATTGTTTCTATAAACGTATATTATTACTACCCATTAACTGTTAGGTTGTGACAAATCAGCATCGCATCCCTTTCACAACATCAGTTTGACGAAACAACGAAACATTTAGCTGCCTTAGCGTCACAAGGACGGAAAATTGCTCCATACGCTGTCTGATGTGCTGGTACAGTGATCCAGCATTCCACCCCCGTGCAATTAATATATAGGTAACAATTATAGCGGTCAAGAAGTGAAGATGGAGATAGAGGGTCTTAGCTTATGGGTAAGAGCATCGGACAAATCCGTCGTGGGCTCGAATCCAGTTAACTTTGTGATTTTCTTTTGACTTCCACAACCTACACTAGCGCGATTACTTGTTAGGTAACCAACGACGCTATCAGCTAGCGTAAATTATTTAAAGCGCACGTCTAGGTCATAAATATGTATTAAACATTAAATAAATGTGAAAACAAACAATCAAACAAATGATCCTAGGTGTCTGCCTTGAATCCGAGAAGCAGTGGTTAAGCCCAACTCTGATCACCACTATAATTCCTCAAATGACACCAGTCCTGGAAAGCTCAAGGAAGCAGACTTAAGCGTTCTTTAAATCAACAAAAGCACTTATTGCCGCAATGATAAATTAATTAGAGGTTAATACTTGGTTGCTGCTCGCCATTATGCGATATTTGTCCGTAGATGTGCATAATGGCCTGAGTGTCGCAGGCCCGAAGGACATTATGAACTCGAGGGCCATTATCGCATAATGGCGATCAACAGCAGCAACAACAACAACAACAACATTTTATTTTGTAAATAAAGGCCTCCGGCCCAAAATACACAATATAATCAAAACAGATATACATATTTAGCTGTGTCTACAATATACATTGTTATATATGACATGATTTCCTATTGATATTAATTATCAACAATTTTCATAATTTCATGAACAAAAAGCAATATTCTTATTTTTTTCTTCATTTTTGGTATTAATCAAATTACAAAAATTATGGAATGTATAATCATGACTGTACCATGGAGATATATAACGTTGTCTTTATTGGGAAAATCTGTTACAAATAAAAAATACATGAAATTCATATTCGATGAACGAATTGTTATAATTTTGTAAACAGTGTTGGCAAATTCGCTCATATCTTGGTATACCCAAATGTCGTCCAGTTTCTATATATAATTTATGACTAGAACATCTAAATCTCGATAATGATCTTTTTATATAAAATGGCATATCAATAGATAAATACTTTTCAGGATTTAACATAGATTTGAAAAATTTATAGGTGTCAATTCAGGGTGAATTCTGAATTTCTCCATCCAATTTTGTGTTTTACAATCAATAATCCTTTGTTTAAATTGATAAATAAAAAGATTGATATCCCCAATTTCTTGACTAAGCCATACAAAGCCAAACCCATAAGTATACACTAAGTTTTTTACTGAAGTAGCCCAATTTTTCTTTCCAACATTATCCTGTCTAGTTAACATCAAATAACAATTTCTAGGATATCTATGTTCTGGCATACAAAGAAGTTTACACCAATATTTGATAAATTTTACATGATGATCAATACATAAAGGCATCCTTCCACATTCACCCAGTGCAACATTGTCATTAACAGACTAATTTACACCTAGAAAATCTTTACAATATTGTATTTGAACTAGTTCAAGAATTTCGGAGGATTTCGGCACCATAGGTAAGTATAGGTTTTAACATAGAGTCAAATAATTTAAAATAATCAGAGTGTGAAAACTTGATATGATTTAATAGCTTAAATAGATTTCCTAGCTTGTGCAGCAAGTTTAGTTTTTGCTTTTGGCCAAGATAATTTAGGTGTAAATAAAAGACCGATACATTTGTACATTGAGGTGACATTTACTGAACTGCTGTTGTATAACAATTTTTCATATGATCTGAGCGGTCCCCCATTTCTAAATACAATTATTTCAGTTTTATTCTCATTTATAGACATACCGGTATTATTACAAAATTCTGAAATTTAACTTAATTGAGACTGAAGTTCGATCGCAGTATCGGCACAATTTGCAACATCATCAGCGAAAAGAATGCATATAATATCGGGAATTTGATCCGTAATGAATATACCGCGATGCCCCTTATTACGCAGAAAGGGAGAAAACTTATTTATATACAGATTAAACATAATCGTACTTATTACGTCCCCTTGTCTTGTACCTATGTTACATTTAAAATATTCTGTAGTTTTGGTAGTACTAACTTGTACACATCCACGCAGTTTGAGTACATTGATAAAATAACACGAAATAAATCCCCCCTAACGCCACATCTGTTTATAGTATTGAATAAATTAAAATGTTTAAGTCCATCAAATGCTTTTTTTAAAATCTACATAAAGAACATAAAATCGTCCGCCCAGTTTACTAATATATTTCTGTACCAAACTTTGTAATATAAAAATATTATCAATTGTAGAGTAAGAATCCGGCTTGGGATTCATCTATTTTATCAAATTTCTCAGCCCAATTATATAACCTATCATATATAATATTAGAAAATATCTTATACATAACATTGATTAAGGAAATTCCTCTATAATTAGAAGGGTCATCCTGAGGCCCAGACTTGTACACGGGTACTTTTATACTATCATTCCAAATGTCTGGGATAACCCAGTACTAAATATCTTATTAAACAATTTACAAAGGACAGGTGCGATTAATGACGAAGTATTTTTTATAGAATTCTGCTCCGATGCCATCACTTCCCTGTGATTTTCCACATTTCAATTTATTTATACTTTTGATGACTTCATCAGAGGAAATTTCAGAATTTAAATAGAAATTTTCCTAATCAGTATTAACTCTAAAGTCCCAATTATTTTCATATATATTAGGTTGGTTACTTTTAAATAATAATTCATGAAAATAATCAAACCAAGCTCCGGTATCTATCAATGAAGATTGTTAATTTATATACTATTTCTAGATTTTAACAGTTTCCAAAAGGCTTTGGGATTTGATCGTCACGTAATTAGTTGATCGCGCTTAGACTTTTGGTAACGATACTTTTTTTATATTGCTCGTTTTTTTAAAACGTTTTCGGAGCGCTACAAATTGTTGAAAGTCTAATATATTATAAGACCAGCGAAAACGTCGTAGAGCTGCGTATTTAAGCAGCATAGTTGTTTCGCATTCTCGATCCCACCAGGGTTGATTATTATTTACACTATTTCGCGCTAAATATCTAACGCGCATATTTGCTGATGATTTTTTTTATAAATATTAATGATATGATTAACTGCATTGTTAATACTTAGATCTATTTCATGAAGAAAATTCTCTCGTATAGAATTATACTCCGTGGTAAATAATTGTAAGAAATCCGACATATACCTATCATTCCATCTATATTTGTCGACATATACTTCATTAAAGGTTTCATTTTCCTTATTATATCTAACAAATGGTTGTCCTCGCTCTAAAGTCAATCTTGCACAAATTGGTAAATGATCTGATTCGTGACGCTCTTCAACGTTGAAATAACTTATATGAGAAAAGATATCAGACGAGACAATGTGATAGTCAACAACACTTGCTCCATTGTCAGTTAAACAAGTAAAATTACCTGCAACATCATTGTACAAACGACCATTTAAAATATGGATACTATGAATACAACATAATTCTACAAGAGATCTCCCAAATAAATTATATCTCTCAATATCTTTGTTATTTCTAGAAATTTCGAAATAGTCTGATTCATAGTCAACTTCTGTATTAAAATATTACATCTAAATTATCATGTGGAATGTAATCTAATAAATTCTTCGTACGTGCATTGAAATCGCCACCTAAGTATAGATATACATTTGGATACATATTATTTAATATTTCAATATTACTTTAAATGGTTTTAATTCCATTTTTTAGGACTTTTTGTCATAAATATTTGACCCTTTAGGAGAAACATAAACAATGTATAAAAAATATCTTACATGGATCTGAACAAAACACTTTTAATATATAAAACTATACAATCGTTAAAGTCAGTGCAAATGTGAAATAAAATTGTTTGTTATCAGGTGCGATTTAATATACACGGAAACACCACCACTGTTACGTAAAGAGCCAGAAGATTTTAAACGCATGTTATTAAAACACGTATAACCATACAAAATGTTTGCAAATTCATTTGCAACATCATTCCAAGTTTCTACTAAACCAATAATGTCAAACCTCTGTCAATAATTTAAGAAATTGTATTCATGTACATGTTTCTTTAAACCGCAAATGTTCCATATGACAATGTTTATATTTACACAAGGGCCTTGACATTAAGACTGAATTTTGACCTAGTGGCCAAAAATCAAACCAATAGGGATTGTCTATTGGTAGGTAACTGTAAAGGTTGTGTGCAGCAATTTTATGACAAAGTTAACATAAATCTTACCGAAAATGTAGGCATAAATTTATTGAATCATGTAGGCCTCCTTAAAGCCAGCCAATTTCATAATATTACATGAGACATTGAACTATGCATTCCAAAAGCATTTTTAGTTTGATAAAAATATCAACCAAGGCAACTTGAGTCATTGATTTATTGGTTGAAAACAGTCTTTACATACAAGGTCAATGTGACTTTAACCTTTGACCCTGAACTCAATAAGGGTTATCTACTGGCCAAAACCAATGCACCTGAGAAGGTTAAGTACCCATGCATTGTTGAGATATTGATCAGAAGCGTTGTTACTTTTAAGGTTAAAGTGATCTTGACTTCTGGACCCTTGACAACAAAAATCCATTTAGTTCATCTTCTGACCAAAAAACAATGCATCTGTGAAGTTTGAAGGTAAATGGTCCATGTGTTTTCAAGTTATTGATAGGAAACCGTTTTATCACATATAAGGTCAATTTGACCTTGACCTTTTACCCTTTGATCCCAAATCAAAAGGGGTTATCTATTATTCATGACCAATGCATCTACAAAGTTTGAGGGCAAAAGACCCATGTCTTGTCAATATATTGATCAGAAACAGCTTCTACCTACAAGGTCAATATGACCTTGACCTTTGACCACTTGACCAAAAAAACAATAGGGGTCATCTACTTGCCATGACAAATGCACCTACAAAGTTTGAGGACCAACAACCCATGAATTGTCAAGTTATTGATTGAAAACCGTTTTTACATACAAGGTCAATGTGACCTTGGCCTTTGAACCCTTGACCCAAAAATCAATAGGGGTAATCTACTGGTCATGAACAATAATCATAACAAGTTTGAAGTTTGTAGGCTTAAGAGTTCTTTAGTTATTGATCAGAAAATGTTTTACCTACAATGTCAATGTGACCCCAAAATCAATAAAAATAATCTACTGGTCATGAACAATTATCAGACCAAGTTTCCTAAGAGTTATTTAGTTATTGATCAGAATCCGTTTTTACCTACAAGGTTAATGTGACCTTGACCTTAGACACTTGACCCTAAAATCAATAGGAATCATCAACTGGTCATTAAGAGTCATAAACAATCATCATATCAAGTTTAGAGTTCCTAGGCATAAGTGTTCTTTACTTATTGATTGGAAACCGTTTTTATCTAAAAGGTCAATGCGACCATGACATTTGACCACTTGACACCAAAATCAATAGCCATCAACTGGTCAAAAACAATAATCATAACAAGTTTGAAGTTCATAGGCATAAGAGTTCTTAAGTTATTGATTAGAAAAGTTTTAACCTACTAGGTCAATGTGACTTTGACCTTTAACCCATTGACTCAAAAATAAATAGGAGGTCATCTACTGGCCATGAACAATTATCATACCAAGTTTGAAGTTCCTAGACCTAAGTGCCCTTTAGTGAATGATCGGAAAACGTTTTTACCTACAAGGTCAATGTCACCCCAAATCAATAGGGGTAATCAACTGGTCATGAACAATCATCATACCAAGTTTGAAGTTTCATAGGCCTAAACATTCTTCAGTTATTGATCGGTTTCAGATTTTACCTCTGAGGTCTTTGACCCTTGACCCCAAGATCAAATAGGGATCATCTACTTGTCATAAACAATCATCATATCCAGTTTGAAGATCCTAGGATCTAAACCTTCTTCAGTTATTGATCGGAAACTGTTTTTACCTACAATGTCAATGTGACCTTTGAACTATTGACCTTAAAATTAATAAGGGGCCATTTACTGACCATAAACAATCATCATAACAAGTTTGTAGTTCATTCTTTAGTTATTGATCGGAAACCATTTGGTCTACGAACCGATCGAATGAACGACCGGCAGAATAATGCAAAGCAATATACTCCCACTTCTTTGAAGGGGGGCATAAAAGTAGTTAATGTCATTTAGTCTGTCACAATGGCATACTTACATATTTTTACATATTTCATTAAGTGGTATTTTGATGAGAAATGATAATGTTATTGGATTTATCGTAACACAACACATATTTGACAAATACATTTAAATAATTTTAAATGAAAACTAATATGGATCTTACAATGAAGTTAGAGTGTTATATCATAATAACATCTAAAATATAAATCTAAAATGTTTTATTTCTGAAAGACATCTTCTGCTCATCTGTTT
Source organism: Ruditapes philippinarum (assembly GCF_026571515.1). NCBI lineage: Eukaryota > Metazoa > Mollusca > Bivalvia > Venerida > Veneridae > Ruditapes > Ruditapes philippinarum. The sequence goes on from NW_026860215.1 coordinate 22,759, forward strand.
ACTCTAAACAAGCCTTAAAAGTAAGCAAGATACTACCAATGTTTTAAATTGTCTGCTAGAGTATGATATAGTTATATACACAAAGGCAATTTGACAAACATGAAATACAAAGTTTATGTTATAATGCATTTAAGGTAAAACATGGCAGTGTCAGGAAAGAAAGCTTCAAAACAATGTTCATCTTCCACAACATCCATGTCATCAGATGAAGATTTTCAAATTTACTGCCAGCCTTGTGATGAGGAAGGACCTAGACTCCCTGCCCATGGTTACTGCACTGACTGCAAGGAACACCTTTGACAAACATGCTTTACATCCCATAAAATAAATAGGCTTTCCAAACATCATACACTTCAGGACGCTACTAATATGCCTAAAGTTTTGCAGCAACCCTCAACATCCATACACACAGGTCAGTCTGATGTCCTAACCACATCATGTCTTAAACATCCAAAAGAAATGATCAAGTTCTACTGCAATGACCATACAGAATTTTTTTGCAATGTTTGTGTTACCCTTGAACATCCTGCAAAGTCAACTATATACCAGACAGTTCTGGTGATATAATAGACAGCAAAGAATATCAAGTTAACTTAAATGCAGTAAATACCACTTCTGACAAATTTCAACAGATAGTAGAAGATGTCAAGAACATGATATATAAATCAAATAGCTCTCTCAAAGATGCATTCGTTGACATTAAAAAGTTTCGGCAAAAAATCAACCAAAGACTAGATGAACTTGAGAGACAGGCTGAAGATGCAGCTAAAGTCATAGAACAAGATAACAAAAAGCATCTGAAGGCAGTAGAAGAAATTTGTGAAGATATAACCAAATCTTTGAAGATATCAGCAGACAAAATCAAACAACTTAACACATCAAAACAGGCCAACAACCTTTTCATGGAACTCAAACTTGAAGAGAAAACAATACAGAATGTGGAGGGAAAAGCAGAACAACTTTTATCATACGATATCAAAGAGCACAACTTTCAATCAAATGATGTAAATAAATATGAAATTTGTTTAAAAAACAGAAATCACTGGGTTCACTGAGCAATTTTAATAAAGAATGTCCACCTATACAGATAAAGTCTAGACAGTCTTCATATGAGGGAGAAATCTGTGTGAAGACATCAACATATAAATTAGATTTTAATATAACAGGAATGACTCTGCTGACTCCTGATCATCTTATCATCACTGACTACAGTAACAAGGCTTAACAAATGGGGGATACCGGCATTAAATCTGTGTCTTATCAACTACAACTAGATGCTGAACCATTGGATATCACCAGAGTAACCAGTACTGAACTTGCTGTCATACTTCCTTACAAACAAACAATACAATTTATATCTATCTCATCAAACAAACTCATAAAGAAGCACACTGTGAAGGTTGATGGAGACTGTCATGGTATAAGCTGTTACAAAGGTAAACTTGTTGTGTCATACTGGGATCCTGCAAAACTTCAGATACTTGATATGAATGGCACTATACTGACAACAATTGATTGAAATGATATTTTCAGTTATCCATGTGATGTCATCAGTAACAGAAGTTCTATCTATGCATCTGACTGTAACATGAAGACAGTAACAAGATTAAACTGGCAAGGTGATGTGATTGGTAGTTATAGTGGTATGAGTTGGCCTAGAGGAATGTCACTGTCAATTGATGGTACTGTCTTTGTGTGTGACTGGAGAAGAAACGTTATAGAAGAGATATTAGGAGATTGTTCTACAGGAAAGGTGCTGCTGCAGGATCTGAAGAGACCAGGGGCTGTATGCTGGTGTGGAGAAACAAAGAAGCTGTATTACAGCTGTGATGAACTACACAACTTCCTTCACACCTTTAAACTGTCGTAGAACAATACAATTTTAACTTTATTATCAACATAAGTTTATACCTAATTCACTGCATATGTTTGTTCTTTTTCATACATTAAAGTGGATAGATAGATCTATAATGGGCACATTTTCCATAAGTGTTTTAAAATGGATGAAAACAATAGGAATGTATCTTTTGGAAATTGAATTAAAACATTGCTTGGGGAAAAAGTGTTGTTAATGTTAAAGTGGTATACTCAACATCACTAATTCCGCGTCATCACTTATTTCACGGTAATGGCATATTTTCGTGTTAAAATGGTCTAAATTGACATATTTTATTCATACACCTTAACAACAAAGTTTTTGTGAAAAATATTTTAAATCTCTAGATTTTTATGTAAAACAGAACAACATTTTACAAATTTCTGCAAAAAGCAACGATAGTCCATTAAATATATACGTACGTCTGAAACATTCATCCTTTTCAAAATGTTCTTGTTTGTTAAAAAAATAAATTTTGACTTACAAAGTAAGGATAGTTTTAATTTTTAAAATCACGCAAAATAACATGAGAAATTTTAACTGAAACATAAAAAACTGAAATGTTACACCATTACCGCGATTTGAATGATGACACAATGTTTTCAAAATGGCCGACATATGGTCTACGTTTGGTCCATTAAAATTGACTTTGACTGAATATATTGTTGTTTCTTTGCGTCATACAGCAGAAATACCTAAATGTTATAGCTTATGGCAATTTTTGTACCATAAGTTTCATTTGTTGTTTTTTTTTCTGGTTTCAAAGTGTTAAGTACCGTGAACTAAGAGGAGCACAGTATATACATCGCATGATGGTCAGCAGCAATTAAGAATTAACCCCTAAATAATGGAATTTGAATCCAGAAATATGGCATCAAGAACAAAACGCAACATTTCATTTTTATGTTACAAAAGATATACACACAGTAAAAAAATCGGCAAATCTCACTCACTGTGATATAAAAGGATTTCATTTTATGGCTGAAACCCAACGTATAAAGTAAAATGCTTTTTTTATACACACTTTTCTATAAGGTGTATGAAGGTGTCTACTCATCAATGAATTGCAAGCTATATAATTCAAGGATTTGCAGTATAATTTAAAATAGAAAATATAGTGGAAGTTTCTATTAATTTAAGTGATTTGAATTGAGAAGTTGACGCCTACTTGGGCAAAATTAAATGATGGCGGAAACTGTCTGGCACAAAGCTTTACAATAAATGCCTAAAATATAGTCTTTTATACGATTTCTACAGTTATTCAAATGCCAAAATTTTTCATGATTAGAATTCACCTATGTGCCTTGATTCCAAATATTTAATATGAATTGGTGATTGGTTTAAATTGTTTTCATATTAATTTTTGTTTGAATATTAACTAAATGGGAAAAAGATAATATTTTTTCACAATTTGCACTTATTTCATTTTAAGAATAAATTACGTTTCGTTATTAACTGTAATTAAATTGTACAACAAGGGAGACAATATCGATTTTCTTAGAAAACAATTTTAAAAACTCCTCGCAGCAGCTACCTCCCTTTATTCTCCACTACTTACATTCGGATTATCAATAGAACGCTGAAAACTGCAAATATCAATTTCAAAAACTCGCAACAGCTACCTTCTGTTATTCTCAACTACTTACTTTCGGATAGCAGATCCTAAAGGATCGCTCAAAACGGCAAACTTGAAAAGTCTATTTCGTATCAGTGTTAAACCCCAGAAAAAATCAATTGACTACGAGCATCTGAATATAATTTTTCTAACTCAAAGAACGATTACATAATAAAAGAAACATTGGGTCAAGTGCTTGTTTTTCAAAAATAGTAAATACACGCACATTTATGCAAATAAGAATAAAGACATGAAACACTCATTGTGAACAAGAAAAAAGAAACCCAGTCATCATTACAAACACACTTACTTTACTTGAACACTTTCGGACAAAAGAACATTGAAAATTGGAAAATGAACACGTAGCCAGATTTTGTTTAAATATGAAATGAAAATCTACAAGGAAGAGCGATAACCACTAAAATGCTACACCAACTGTACTCAGTCACAAAGGACCATTGGTATGGCATCGAGCTTAGCTTTGAGTAGCCTTGCCTTGTTGATTTTTGTTCTCATTGTTTTTAGTTTAAACAGTGACATCAATCTCATAAAGCTGAAAACGAATCTTAACGCCTAAGGAAATCCATTCATAATTCCTTCTCAATATGATTTGTATGCATTAACTGTATTACTGATTTGTATCCATTATTATTGACAGGAGGCCAGTACCTCTGATCGGGTTTCTGTTAATTAAATTTAAAGCTGCACGCCTCCAGATGAGCAAAAATATTTCGATAAAATCAAATCTGACAAAGATGTACTACGATTGTAGGAAAGGTATAAAGATTCAAAATTCAAGTAAAAATTTACATGTTATGTGAGATTAATTACCGGATTTTTCAGTGTTTATAACTATATTTCTACTGCGTTACTAACGCAGTAAGGGCTATTATTGCCTATTTTGACCTATTTATAGTAGTTAACATAGGTTGTAAGTGTCATTGATAATGTGTTAATTGCATTCTTTTGGTAACTTTACAATATCATGCTGTTAAATACATTGTCAAATTTTAATGAAAATTAGCATGAATCTGGAGGTGTGCTGCTTTAAATAGAAAGAATCCCTAAAGAACGCATAAAACGGTAAAATAAAAAGGTTCCAGGCTCATTTGGATTTAGCCTGTTCATAGACGGCACTGTAATTATTGTGATGATCATTTGCATGTAACCGTTCACAACCCAGCACCGACGTGCCAAAACGTTTTGAAAAGGATATTTATCACGAAGCTTTTCTTATACAAACAGATAGCTTAAAGGTATTTGATAGGCAAATGATTCAAACAGATAGCTTAAAAGTATTTGATAGGCAAATGATCTGAAAACTTTGAGAAAGATATGAACGATATAAGCAGACTTATTTTGAAGAGTTTGATTATATTCTGCCCGGAGGATTGTCAATTCCGTGACGGACAAATGCATTATCAAAATCAATAATAAAGAAGGAAAGAGGGGAATAATGATAACACCATCGCCGTAAGTGACGAAGCTTTACGACTGTTGTTGCTCTACAAATATGCTGATCATATTGGCTGGTAGTGACTTCCAACGAATTAATAGATACTTTGAGTCTAAATTTGAGTTCAGGTGGTGTGAATGATCATACAGTAGATGTTTAATTGTACTTGTAAAAGTTTACAGAATAAACAATACATATTATTTTAACAAACAGCATGTACCGAAGTTATACGTAGGCATATGAAATAATTCATATTTTAATTATCGAATGTAGAAGAAAATAATCACAATCATCATTCTTTTTACTTCCCTTTTCTAAGTTTCTGTATTTTCTCCTTCTCCTCGTCATGATCATCGTTCTCGTCATCAGTGTCATCGTCATCATCATCATTGTCTTATTTTCATTATTTTGCGTCTTCTCCTCATTTTCATTCTAGCTCTTCTCTACAAAATCATAAAAGTCGTTTACCCAACAAACATTCCTTTTATTACTATTTTATTTTATTCTTCCTCCCATTTCATCGTCGTGTTCACCATCATAGTGATCACCACCAACACTACCGGCATCTAAAACATTGGCTGAGTTTTTTTTATCGTTGTTATGACCATTACTTTTTATTTTATTTCTATCAGTAAAATAATATTTAAGGGAATATATATGTTTTAACAGGAATTTTTTTTCTTATAAATTCAATTACATGCCATGATTTGGTCTTATGTTTGTTTATATCTCTTTTGACCCCCGCGTTCAGAAAAAGTGGGATATAGTAATGGACACGGTCCGTCCGTACGTCACACGTCGTGCCGGTTTAAAACTTAACATTACATTAAAGGATTTTAAATTTACTATGCACACATGTTCACCATAATAAGACAAAGTGTAAGACAACGCGCAACACCCTGACCCCTGCCTCCAAGGTCATTGCCAAACTTTGATGTCAAAGGTCAACTTTGTCTGATGGATCATATTTTTTGTGTCCCATTCATAACGTTTTCATCCAAGAAGGAAGTTTAAAATAACTTTGCACACATATAAACCATAGTATGACGATATGTGATGCGAAACACAGGCCCCATACCTCCAAGACCAAGTTCACATTTGGATGTCAAAAGTCGATGTTTTCTGATGGAGTGCATTTTGTACCCGGTTCAAGTATCAAGGGATAATAACCGGTAACAAATGTTAACCCTAATGAAGCAGTCTTTTTAAGCATCACCTGGACCGTACTTCCAAGTTCAATGTCACACTTACAGGCAATAATTATCTTTGGGCTTTTAGTGTCCGGTCAACGGCTTTTCCAGTCATCATATATTAACTACATAAGAAAATGTTTGGGGGCGAGGTAAATAACTGTAAAAGTTCGTGTAATTCACGGTTTAGCTGAAAACAAAAATCAAGATTGCTGATTCCCATTACTTTATACATTGTATATACATGCAACTATACTGTTATATGCTAATACTTGATATGCCGTGTCTTTTCTTATCCCTTGCAATGTTAGTATCACTCTGTGCATGCCTGGTCGTCTGCTTAAACTTCGTCTGCTTTTTTGAACGGTTTTAAGATTAACAAAGATAAAGGCTGAGTATTAAACAGCTTGATTGCTAACAAGTGTCTGGCCTAGCACAAGCTGTTTGCAATTGCAAACTCTCTCCCCTTGCAGTGTGATTTATCTACAGTTTACATCTATCTTAGATACAGCAAAATCATCAAGATTCTTCTAATAATTTCCTGTGTATTTTTACCTGACTCTTTACTGATTTATAGCTCACTTTTTTTGCTATTAAGTACTAAATCTTTTGCGGTTTGATTGGACTGTTTCAAGTTCAATGGAGGGCAAATCTATTTAATTTACACAAAGGTTTTGGATTAGTGGATTCAGTGTTGACTCTAGAAATAAATGATGTAAATGGGCAAATATTACCTGCATGTCAGTATATCATTGATTTATGATAAACCAAATGCGTGTGTGTGTTTGCGTTTTACCATCACGCCGACACAGTAAAGGTCATATAGCGACGTTCAAGCTTTACTGGCGGAGTAAGATCTCAGGTGCCCTTCCTAGCATTATTTCAGGCATGAACGGGTACCTGAGCAGAACCACCGACGTTCCGTAAACTAACTTTATAGCTTCCTCACATGAAAGAATCGAAAGTTCATGTCGGGATTCGAACCCACAGCGGTGAGGGGCAAGTGGTTTGAAGTAAACGACCTTAACCACTCGACCACGTACGCCCCATTAACCAAATGCCTTAAATAAACTTGAAAATTTCTTTAATCAATAAATGATTTTCTGATTTTATCAGTTGATATCATTTTCTTTGCTGGCATAAATATATTGCAGAAACAGCAATTAAATAATTTGTGATAAGTTTGTTATAAATGTCAAAACCTTATTAGTAATTGAAACACAACGCTACATAGCTTTGTGTGGTATTGTGTGGGTACATGTGCCTTTTAACATAAAAAAGTATGAACTTTTGATCTGTTGGAGAATGGAAAAGTCAAACAATACAACAAAAAAAGTATTTTTTTAAATCATTTTGTTCTAAATAGAATGCAATTATCTGTTTATTGTTTTCATTTAAACGTAAGAAAGATGAGAATAACTAAGATAACTCTTCGTTCCTCAATTAGAAACAAAATCTTTGATAAATGTATCTACATTTCGTATGTTAACAATATATTTTCCATTTTATAATAAGTCCAACAATAGAAATGAGCGATACGCGATATTATTATTTATTTCTCCATATGTCTTAATTTTCTTTCATATATATGACTTGTTGAACATGCTTGTTTTTCTTCTTGCAGGGATTAAAACAGGTTTAACTTCAGTTTCAATAAACATCAATGTGACAGGGCAATCATATCTCAGAAAACAAGAGCAGAACTGCGTTTATCTGATTTTTGCCAGTGTTAAACAGCGCACAGTGAAAATGATTTGCAAACTCCGTTTCATATTGTTTTACCAATAACATACAGTGACATTGATGAATACTTTCAGTCACAGAAAAACTCTTTGAAAAAGAGTTATAAATATATAATGTTCAATTATTCGAGTTAATTTAAGAAATATTGGAATAGGTGTTAAAAAGGTATTGTATTTATAATTATGTCTTAAAAAAATGTTATTTACCGATTGATATACAGTATTTTATTTTTTTCAATTTTGAATTGATACATTTCGATATATTTTTTATAACCTAGAAGGATATAGAGAAATAATGGGAAAATACATGCTTTAGGTCGATGCATCGCCTCTTGTTCTAGCCGCTTTTGTGTTTCTTTTAGAACATTTAGGATTATGCAGTGGCCTTTTTGCAAGTCTGGTAACTTTCATAGTTAAAGATTTGTCCTGTAAGACGGAAACATTTGTTTCGCTAGTCAGTATTTTTATCCAGCGCTTATTCTCTTGATGTTAGATGCATGTAATTTTGTTCTTAATAATTTACTCATTAACAGATTTTGATATTTGCGTCTTGTACTTGAAAAAAAGAAATAAATACCTTGAAAAAAAAGATATACCAAGAAATGGAATGTTTAAACTTTCAATAATTCACTCATTAACAGATTTTGATATTTGCGTCTTGTACTTGAAAAATGAAATAAATACCTTGAAAAAAAAAGATATACCAAGAAATGGAATGTTTAAACTTTTCCTGACGGATTACAAATTAATACTACGTAATTATGTTTTAAATGATTTCTTAGCAACAAAAAATCATGATGTGATATTTATATATAATTTATAGACTAACAAAAGAACTGGGAATTATTATAAGAAAAAAAGGAGCATATAAAAAAGTCTTTCGCATCTTTATCGTATTACGTGTAGCAACTGAGAAGGTTCTTTCATAAGCAGGCTTATATCCAGACGCAATTGTTTTCCTTTAGTTTAATGTATTGTTTGAACAGTTAGTCCTCTCAACGCTATGGGGGTTCAAATCCTGTCAAAGACTATCAATTATTTCACATGAGGAAGCTATCCAGCTGGATGATTACACTTACGGACTGTGGATGGTTCTACTCAAATGCCAGCATGTCAGCTCGAGCGTAAAACAATAATGCCAGAAGGAACATTGGAAGTCCTCCTACTCCAGGAAAGCTTAAAAGTCGCCATATGAATTTTAACTGTGTCGGCGTGATAAACACTAAACAAAGAATTTGAAATATCTGCTCGGTTGATTTTTTTATGGTAAAAGCTTTAAGTTTTAGACTAGTATTATTTATGTACACATACAACAAAAATTCGTTATTGTTATTCCAGTACTATATGTATAAGGAAACAATTATGGCAGTAATTCTAGAACACTTATTTAGAAGTAGCGTTGTATGTGTAATTTGTTATTAGAATCATTTTATATTCAAACTTTCACATTATTTCAATTACCATCATGATTTACTATAATTATAAATTATTACGTTTGTGTGTATATGGGCGATCATAAGAATTATCAATAACTACAGCGGAGGATTTAACGGAGATATTTGTTGCATAACGACTTCAGAAGAACTGCGACTGGTGTTACTTTATATGATAAAAACACATGTTGTTGACATCAGATTTGATAAATTTAAAATAAATACTTTAATAATTATCAAGATTACAATCTATTGTGTTATATAGACACATAAGTCATTATTTTATTTCTATAATTATTTTGTGATAAGTTTGTGATGTACATATGAATTTTGTAAGGTGATTTATTACTAACAAGTATCGCTTGATGGGAATCACTTTATCAAAAATTGCCGCTCACTAAAATTGTATGGAATTTGTGTCAGATATATGACATACAGCCATGTAAATTTGTTATGTTTATTTACCAATGTAACGATAAATTTATACGTGTTTACAAAGAGTAATAAGATATTTCTATTTCAATTCAAACTTTTTCACCACTATTTTCATCATGAAAAGGACTTGTTTAATTAGATTTTCACAAAACATCAAGTTTTTGATACCCATAATTGTTCAAACCTGCTCGTAAATATTATTGACATCATTGATAATGGTATATAACTATTTATTATGCACCATAAATAGGACTGGTGTAATTAGATTTTCAAAAAAACCTCAATTTTTTGATACCCGATACTTCGAATCTGCTCGCGAATTGACGTCACTTAACATGGTATATAAATATTTATTATTACATGTTAATCAGGTATTATTTTGTATTATTATGATGTTGTATAATTATTAAGTAATAAGTGTGTGTTTTTAAATTAACATAAATTCAGTTGTACAGAAAACCACATTGAGTTGTGACATCAAAATCAATCATAAATTTGATATGAACATATTGATTAATATTAAAAAGAGATTTAAGATTCAAGCTTTAAAACATAGTTCCGTTAATATAACTTTTTCAGTAAGCATTAAATTAATTTACATTATTTTTCTTTTAAATTTGAACTCATATTCTAAACTGTTTATATTTACAGCTTACTTTTTGGAAAGAGATGCATTGATTCGTTTGAACACCAGACAACAGTCATAACATTTAACATTAACGAATTTAATGCCTCGCGATTATTTATTTATTTATTTTGAATCACAGTAACTTTAATACTTAAGATTTCGAAATGATCACTCTTTCTTATATATTGCTAAGTTGATATCTTCTTTAATTAATTGCTAATGAACAAAATAAGCTATTATTAAAATTGCCTGGCGTGTACAACGCTCAAATCTTAACTGCTGTTTGTCGTTCAGTTTATTGAGATTTCAATTAACTATATTGGGCAAGACATTTCATTGTGTGGTGCTGAACTATTGTAGCAACACAAAATCAGATAGCTGTTTAAATTCTGAATATAGAAAGTTATGTTTATAAATACATTGTATATATAATAAGACAGACTTGTGTATTTAAGAAAGTTGAAAACTTATGGACGTATTTACACATTGCCATCAGAATTAACGAGGTAAATTTGCATCAAATTGAAATAGTTATAGTTGTTGCATTTCATTTGATAAGGTAAAATATTAATTTCTTATTTGCTATAATTTCCTATACAATTATTCAAGTTTGACGAAGAGGCTAATTTATTGTTTTATTCATATTTTATTCGTTAATTCATTTATTTAAATATTTGATTGATTTATATTTTATTAATTAATTATTTTTTGATTTATGGGACTTGAATTTTTGTTTTCGATTGTTGTGTTGTACCATTCTATGTAGAAGACCAGTGTCATGTAAGAACGGCGCAGTTTCAAATTATTTTTATGAATCGGTCGATTGACTAGATTTATTTAATTTAGCCGATTTACCAAAGTAAATATGATAAGTTTCATTTGAAATACTGCAATTCTATTGGACAAAAACAATTTCAAACACTAAACAAAATGTTTCAAGAAATATATGATAGCACATTGTGTTTGGATTCATGACTCCACATTGTCTTTGGATTCATCTTATTTGGATTCTTCTTAGAAATTAAAAAAAAAATGTTTACTTAAATGTATTAGTCTTAATAGTGTTTTATGCAGACTGAGACGATTGTGATAAAAATAATAATTTCTTCCAGCCAAAGGCAAAGTGACAATCAGATTAAATCTATTTCTTGCTTAGAGCTTATTTTATAGATTTCATTGTAGCTGTATTAAAATATGACACATTGTTGGCATTATGGAATAGTTTGTTATATATATTTTATATTATATATAGTAGTTTGAAAATTGTGCATGAATAATAATTATCTTGATACTGATGACTCTGAAGATGCCAATGATGATGTAGATAATGAAACCACTGGCAACTGCTGCTGCTACTTTAACTTCAACTCCTCTTTCTTTTTCTACTTATTGATCTTCTTTTTTAATAATCATATCCTTATAATAATAAACAAGATATGTGCTCCGCTTTTCTTTCAATGCTTAATAGTAAATAAAAGCAACATAAAAGGGGGTTTAATTCTGCAAATGTGCTTGGAGGACTTACCTGTATTTAATAGTATTTAATAGTAAAGGTACATTTCAAGTATGCAGTGAATACTTATGACCTAATTTGAGAAAAAGCAAGGATTTTATTTCAAATTTAATAGTGAACACGTATTTCAAGTTTAAAGTGTATATCTTTGGTAGTTTTCAGAAATGAAAACGAAAATCTTTTCGAAAAAAATATCAATGACAAAACGAGGGGCAATACCAAAACAAGAAATAATTCATAATGTTAACTGTCCTTTATTTAATTATTGAACAAGAATATCAAGTTTGAAGTGGTAAACTTAAGACAGTACTTTATTAGAAAGTAGAAGTAAGAAAGTAGAAAAAGGGGAAAAATTTAATGAATTTAAGGATTATATGTCCTTCAGCAGTTGTGTCATATTTTGGTAGTGTACATGTATATGTAAATCAAGTTTGAGGTGAACTACTTTGATAGATTCTGAGAAAATAGACCTAAACTAAAGGGAACCAAGGTTACACTCTAACAGGGGCATAATATTTAGAATTATTTGCCCATTTGGAATGGCGCCATGTTAAATGACAATAAACATGTATATTTGTGGAGTTAAAACTGATAGTTATGGTGGTGATAAGCTTAGTATCACAATAAAAAATCGTTTGTTTGATTTTTACTTATCTGAACGATTTTTTAGAGTTTCGTCGAAATGTAAAAAATAAAATATGTTATTTAAATTTAAAAATTCGAACAGACTTATAATGTTATGTATAATCCTTTACTTTTGAATATATGGTTCGGCACTATTCACCAAACAAGATTTTCTTCCTTTTCAGATACGCTGAAGTGTTGCATAATGAACCTTCCTGTGGATCAAGGTGAAATGAAGTGTCAAAATTATAGCTACATCTCATGCTCAAATAAATCCAATTCATCATTCTTGAAAGGTACTTGAAAATGCAGTTGGTTAATTAAAAAGTGATTTACCTAAATGAACCTGATAAATATTCGTTAATTGTTAACATTCACTAATATTAAATGAAAATAATATTAATGAATTATATAAATTGATATTAAACAAGAAATTGTTGCTTGGCCCAATTCATTGAATTGAAAGCAACTGTAAATTTGAGCAGCTGACAAATCTCTTGGACAATGTGGAAAAAATGGCAGTAAAATTGGGCTATTTTGTGCGGTCCGTCTTTCCGGGAAATTATAAACTTGGCCTTTGTAGAGGATTTAAAATTAAGAAAGTGCCAATCTCATTTAAATCAGATCACCGATTTTTAATCCGTTAACTTTCCTGATGAAAGGTGCTGGAGCATCAGTTAGGATACTTATGATTTTAAAATCAGATCGAGGATGCACAGATTTCGCAGTTTGGAATTGCATAAGTACAAAGATTTAAATATGCTTGATTGATACATGTATATCCGAAGGGCAATGATGTGAAATTGCCGTATCTTTGCGTTCATATAAGGTCGAAGAGGTACCTGGCGGGAACGAGACACAGTAGTTTTTCCTCCAAGCCATTTTAGTAGGTTACATTTAAAGTATGCTTAAGATTTATCCTAAAATTAACCGAACGGTCTCGGAACAAAATATCATTCAGTACGTACAGAAGCTTGTTAAAGCTTATCGTGCTTGTAGAAACTAAATCGGCTAATATATATTAAGTTGTCTGATTCCTTAAACGGATTTTCTTTCTTATTACATGGGACAGTTTTCTCGTATCAGTTAAAGGTCAGTCGCTGATCGTACCCATTCAGTTTTGGTGCACTCATAAAGGTTGTCTTAATCAATGCATTGCAACAAAAGCATCATTTAACGTTCTGAAATTATCAAATTACATTCATGAATGTATAGACCTACTGCGTATAACACATGAACCTTGCAACATAAATGCATTTTTTGGGAACATACATAGTCTCAATTACCGTTATATGTCAGACATATAAAAAAAGACTTGCACAAGTACTCAGCGTTCAAGGTCTGCCGTCAGCAACTGAATCTACCCATGGTTCAAGCCGCTAACAAGCTCAGCTTGCAGCTCTGTCCGTCGGATCATAGTCTATTATATTTTCTATCCAGTCTGTGATATTTTGAAATTCCCCCTAAAATGATGTTTTTTTTACGGATTGAAAGAAAAACAATCTATTTAAAGGGACTCCACTGAGGTTTAAAAGCCTAAAAACATAACATTTGAATTTCTTACATAAATGAGCTTGGGCACTTTAGACAAGAAATATATGCAAAGATAGTTAAGAAATATACTTTGAAATAATTGAAAATCGTATTTATATGCTTTTCTTAGTCCGATTTGAGTGAAAAGCGTTTAATGGGTCATTTATTTACAATGTGGATAATTATTCTGGAAAAAACGGAGTGCGCGAATGATCTGAAATTTGCACAAAGATGACAGGTCTAAACCTTCATCAAATGGTACATTTATATGGAGAAAAAATTTCAGTCCCATCTTATCAAAAAACCTCAGTGGAGTCCCTCTAAGATATGTTTACATCGTGAAATAGTTATAAAAAGGAAGCCTTCTCAAGTTTATAAAAAGTAAAACTAAAAATTAAGCTTTAGATTGAATATTGAATGAAATTAAAATATACATGTTTCTTTAAATCTAAATTCATTCCGTTTACCATGTTTCTTTCAGATGTACCCACTCCTATTATATCTGATTGGGGATTCTGGATAAAGTTTTTATCAACACCGCTAATTGTTCTCGTGGGAATCATTGGTAACAGCCTCTCTCTGATGGTAATGAAGGCGCCTTCATTGCGTAACAAGAGTTACTCGCATTTTCTCTGTGCGCTGGCAGTGTTTGACACATTTTCACTCCTCATCCGCCAGATCGAAAGTATCGACGAATATTATGTATTCCATTCTGCAAAACCTGGAGTATTTCAAAACTTTAACAGCTTAAGTTGTAAAATGTATAACTACATCGCTCATGTGATAACTTTAATGAGTTCTTGGTTGGTTGTACTAATGGCCGTAGAAAGACTCATAGCCGTTTGTTTTCCGTTTAAGAACGCAGTGTTGAGGAAACAGAATGGAGCTTTGATTGCAATATGTGTGCTTTTATGCATTGTTCTTTTGAGTCAATCATTCCGTTTCATTATCATTGAGCACCTCCTGTACGATCAGAAATTCGAGATTTGGGATTGCCTTGCAGGGCATGACTTCATCGAACTATACACAAGCCTCGACATTTATTTCTTTCAGTGGGCATTGGTGTTTGTTTTTCCAGTAGTCTTGATTAGCGTTTGCAACAGTATGGTCATCTATCAAATTTTGAAAGTAAAGAAAGATGTGAATAGAGAGGAAGAATATCTAACACGTGCAGACAACAGTGGTGCTAGAAAGAAGACGCGCAGTACCAGGATGCTGCTAATTTTGACATTCACCTATATGCTTACGCTGTTACCAGTGTTCTCTTTAACTTTAATTGTGGATTTATCAATAAAATTCAGCAATATTTCAACAGCCCGCAATGTGTACCTTACACTCACGCCATATATAGACGTAGGCGTAGCTATTTCACTGATGAATTATGCTGTTAACTTCTTCATCTATGTTCTTTCAGGTAAACGGTTTCGATTTGAACTTAAGCGTCTCTTCAGACGCCGCCGTCGAAACAGGCCAAGTATTAAAAGGACGGCTACAGTTAAAAGTACACGCGTGTAAAGAGGGGCGTGAGAATACAAACAAAACTTCTCAAAAATAGCTTTCACAAAGATCTCAAATGTTTAAATTGTTCAATAAGTATATAAAACGCTGATATTTCTAATTTACTGCTGCAAGACAAGCATGAAAGATAAACATTCCAATGTGATTTTCATCTAATGAAATTGACAAAATAAGACAAGCTTCTGTGGAAAACTTTGTCGAGCAATCAGGTTTTATTAAAAAGTATTTAAAACAATTAAAATTGATTAGTTAAAAAGGTGAATACCATGCTTTTATTCGGTCGAAATTTAATTTTACTTTTAATTAGAAATAACCAGCTATATATGATTTTATTTTGAATTCCGGATAAGAACATGTTCCGTTCAATACTTTACCACAGCTTCCGGTTCTGTTAATGACATAATTTGAGCTGGTCGTGCCAATGTTATAGGAGTGTATAATTTGTACATCATAAATGTCTAGAGTCAGCTAATTGCCTGATATTTTCTAGAAGGATAGGATGGTGAAATGTCACGTCTCTGCCTAATTTGGTTCAGTTCACGTTCCTGTCGCCGATAAAGAAATGAGCTATCATAATTTTTCAGATTGTAAAATAATATATTGTCCGTTGATTTGAGGCAATCAGAAAGATAGCCATACGAGAGTAATACTTTCTTAAAAAAGAAACTGCTGGAGTTACTTGTTACATTTTTTATTCCTTAATTTCCGAACGATATGGAAGGATTTTATGTTATTTAGTCCCATAAAAGCGGAGATCTCTGGGATGTCATAGTATCAAAAAACCTAGGTGACTTTGCAGGACCTGTTCAGATTAGCGTAGAGATTGTTTCTAATACCCAGTTTATGCATTTTATCTTCATCAATAAAAGTACTTTGATTTCATAGTCCAAGTTGCCATGCATACAACACGTTTGTCGACTTATGACGGGTAAAGTGTTAATGTCTTCCTCTTTCTTATCATTTAAAATCATGAGTTCTTATACTTTATTGTTTTGAAGATTGAAGATATAATAGTTCTCGGTGGTATGGGGTGTGAGATGTGGCACTTTACATTATCAAACATAATCTGAAGTGTTCATGTTATTGCTCCGCAGGAACTCCTCTTTTCCATTTTTACAGCATGATGTCATAAGGCTGTTAGAATCAAACTATCGATCGCCCTAGGTTGTCTTTCAATCGCCTTATTGCAACCAACATTATTAAATTACCAACATTATGAAATTATGGTATTTAACGTATGTCCTTTCAAGTTCTCATTTACAACTGCCTAAAATAAAGCGATGCAGGACCTATTTTTTTTTGCTGAAGAAATATGACGAAAATCCGTGATAGGGCTTCCGCCCGGAGCATGTTGATCTTAATGTTCATATTCCAAAAGGAACCATTGGCAACAATGAGAATATGTATTACTATGTGGTATCCATTTTTAACACAATACTAGTAATTTAAATGTTTTTTCTGTTTATTATAAAAAGAATATATACAAACAAGTTGGTAAAAATAAAAACAGTTTGTCTCTCTATACATGTTTATTTACCTCAATAAAAGTGTTTACGAAAGGTCTTTTGTCAAGAAATGTATGTATGGGTTTCGAGTTAATGATAATCCTATTTAATACCATTAGATATTATCATTCAGTCAGACGTATAAAGTTAAACTCTTAGAAAATTAGGGAAAAGATAAAAAAAGGCAAGGCGACGTTCACTGAATGCAGCCCGCGACACAATCAAGCCAAATCAGCTGGGCACCCAGACGGCATCTTAACCTACTAAAAGTGTTTACTAAACTTGTACAGCTACCATTTGTATCATCAGTTTTTGGGTATTATATCGAAATAAAAATTTGAAGTTGGTCAGTCAACAGTGTAGAGTTTGGTGAACTGCAAGTATGCAGGAAGTAATTTGGACCTCAACGAGCTAAAAAGTTATCTCCATACGCCCCTAATCAGCCCCCAAAAAATAAAAATGTCTCAGCTGCAATTTCAGTCCGTAAAATGTTCATCGGCTTACTGATTGGTGATTAAAACGCTAGGAGACCTTCAGCGCGAACTGTGTATTATCTTTGAGATAACATTTATGTTAGACAAATTGCTTTTACAACTATATCATCTATCTTCTAAGCTATGTCTTTATGGAAGTTCTTTCGGAAACACAATGCATTTTTACAGGAGAATACTGGATCAAATAATTTGTATGTCTGAATGTCTGTAAATTTTTAATACAACAATAAAATACTACAATATTTCCACGTTGACTTACTAGGAAAATCGTAAAAGCAATTAACAACCGCTAGTAACGTAAAAGCTTTCTTGCTTGTTTTAAAATGGAACTACTTTTCTTTCGTTCAGCTGGTGACTTTATCACTAATGATTTTAACAGTGCTGAAATATCAATGTCACGTTAAATAAATTCAGCACGAAAACACTATTCTGACTTTGATTGTAAGGTTATTTTAACTGGACATCTAAAAATATTAATAATTGTTATACAATATCTTTTAAAGTGTAAATTAAACATCTTTTGATACACACAGGGAAGACACTCTACACACAAGATGAATAGGTTTACTTAAAGTTACTAAAAACTAAACTTGTATTTTTATAATTTATTACCAGGATTAAATACCTTGGCGAGCATAGAGGAATGCAGTTTCCCAAACATACTAACTGCATTTGTCTATTCTAATTAGACATGGTACAGTAAGAATAACACTGACTTTAATAAATTGCTGCAATGAAAGTATTTTACCCTTGTATAAGCATATCCAAAAATGAAATATTTGTTGAGATTAATAAAAAAACTAGTGTAACAATGTTTGTTTGTGCGTCCCTTTTAAAGAACTTTGGTATGGAAGGGGATGGGAGGTCTCCTTCGGCAGGTAGTGTTCATTACGACATCCAATATTGTTGTAAAATGCCCGTATGGTTTATGAGTTACAGTGCACTGAACTTAATATTTTTCGCTAAAGGTGTAAAGAAGGCCAGATAACTCCAAATCGGGGACTCCCATTTTCTTTCGTTTAAATGTTTCCGTTATCATAAAAAATATAATAAATTATTTTATAAAATTCAAAACAGTTTTCATTATGCTATTTTTAGCATGGACATCATTGGTCCAATAACTTATAGTGGGTAATGTGTTTGGATACTTCTTAAGCTGCTGATAGATGGTGCCAGAAATATTTCACAACCCTTTGCTCTGTAATTAACAAACTTAACTAAAAACTATTTTTTATTTCACACGGTATAATGCAATAGTTTTCTTTTGAAAGTGAATTGGTCTACAATGAGTACATTTTCTATAAGTATTTCAAATAATTATAATTGATAAAAAAGAAGAAAAAAAAACCATAATCTGACTGTTATAAAATGATAAAATTTTGTATGTTAAATTTGATCATGTATCTCACCCTTACCTTTAACATCCATATATAATAATCTATTGATATTTTGTAATGGAAAAACCATCAACGTTCTTATTTGTTGTTATAATCTTAAAACTAAAGATTCATTTTCTTATAGGTGTATGCTTCTAGATGAGCCAATATCTTTAGGAAAATCTGAATATTAAGAGAAAGTAAAAAAAAATAAAAATCTAGTAATAATTTACATGCTGTGTACGATTAATGAGTGATTCTGCATTATTTATCACCATTTTTTACTGTGTTACTAACGCAGTAAGCGCTATTTGTGTATATTTTGACCTCCTTTTTGGTAATAAATTGATAAGCAGAATCGAAATGGGGTTTGCATAGCGTTAATTATTTTCTCTGATTTCTTCACAATCTTTAACTTGTGAGTACATTTTCAAAATTTTCATGAAAATTATCATCATAGAATCTGGAGGGGTGCTGCTTTAATATAGATCGAATGGTTAATATTAGTTTATACAATTGACAAAACATTTAAACACTCTCAAAGATCGCTTATTTATGAAAATATGTGCTAATGAAAACTGAAAGACAAAAGTCTGCACCAAAATCGACAGAATATATCAGTCAGTCAAAATGTAGAGAGTTTTATAATAAGAATGCAATAAATTAAAATTTAGCGTGAGGAATTGGGAGGCAAGAAGACAAGCCAATACATTTTGTTATGGAAAGCCTTGACTATCTTATGATTGTAAAAATGAACGTTGTTGTGTCACTCTTTCTTTATACGATGTGCACTCATAAATATATTATGTGGATGCATCCTTATATGAATTCAACTGAACAATATATGATGTCAATGTGTCTTTAAATGATGTCGACCAATCATTATACGATGTGCATTTATGAATATATGATGTGGTAGAATCATTATATACAGTCAACTTATCAATATATTATGTCAATCTTTCATTATACGATGTGCATCTATTAGTATACGACCGCTGCTTTATATGAAGTGCAATCATCATTATATGGTGTGCTTCTGTCATTATACTGATGGGGTTAAATTTACCGGGTTATATCTTACTATGCGCCGTTCGTGGCAACAGCGGGAAAACTCAAAGTAAATTAAATCATATAGTGTTAAGCTGACTCTATATAAAGACAATTCTACATACTATAGTGTTGTTTTGACTCTATATAAGAATGGTTCCACATAATATATTCGTAATTGCACATCATATAATGAAAAACTGACATCATATAAGGACGTGTTGACATCATATAATGTTAAGTTGACTCTAGATAAAGATGGTTTCACATAATATATTTATTAATGCACATCGTATAATGAAAGATTGGCATCATATAAGGACGTGTTGACATCATATATTGTAAAGTTGACTCTATATAAAGACGGTTCTACTTAATATATTTGTAATTGCACATCATATAATGAAAGACTGACATCATATAAGGACATATTCACATCATATATTGTTAAGTTGACTCTATATAAGGATGGTTTAACATAATATATTGAAAAATGTACATCGTATAATGAAAGATTGACATCATATAAGGACGTGTTGACATCATATATTGTTAAGTTCACTCTATATAAGGATGGTTTCACATAATATACTCAAAAATGCACATCGTATAATGAGAGAATGACATTATATAAGGACGCGTTGACATCATATAATGTTGACTCTATATAAGAATAGTTCAACATAAAATATTCATAACTTCACATCATATATAACAGACTGACATCATATAAGGACAGATTGACATCATATATTGTTGTTTTGACCTTATATAAGGATGGCTCCACATAATATATTCAAAAATGCACAACGTATAATGATAGATTGACATCATATAAAGACACGTTGACATCATATATTGTTCAGTTGACTACATATAACGATGGGTCCACATAATATATTAATGAGTGCACATTGTATAAGGAAAGGTTGACTCAATATATTGCTATATGGACATAACAACGTTTAGGTTTATAATTATAAGACAGTCAAGGCTTTCCATATTTTGTACTGTTAAACCACATTCTGTAGTAAATTCTCATGATAACCGCAATCCGAAATAGAATTAGCAAGAAATGTTTACGAATTAAATAAACGGGAAATGCTCCCTGTCTTGGATAGAGAAAACTATGTGTATGAATAAGAAATAGAAAAATATAAAACTAAATAAAATTTAATGTAATAAACCAAAAACGCATTAGGAAGTCTGGGTTTAATGTATTGCGTTAATAAAATCATAGAGGAGATACTCTCGCAATAATATATCATGAGTTGAATTAATTTACAAACTTTTAAGCTTCTATTTCCTTATTTATACACACCATGCATTGCTATATGTAATGTCACGGATTATTTTTATAGGAAAGCAATTAATACAAATGCATTTTGTTTTAAAATTTGTTATGAAAAACATATTTCTGGTTTTAATTTCTTGATGCTATTTAATCACAACATAAACCTTTTATAAACTTTTTAGATAGCATATACATTTACTTTTCACCTTAATTATGGGTTTCTATGCTGTTTCTTCTAGAAAGGGGGAACATGTATCGTTCCTGATTAGCTTTATTGCAATAATTGAATCAACACTTTAGTCAAGACTGCCTTGGTAATTCAATTTAAACTACGTTTATACATTTATTATTTACCTATTACAGGGGAATGTCGTATAATAGATAGGGTGATTTTTAAAAACAGATACATTGGAACATGCATCTTGCTGACGTTCTGATGAATCTAAAAAAATTCAAATACAATCAAAAGTCTCCTAGTTAATATTTGCCAATATTTCGGCCGAAGTAGATTACTCTCTGTGCCTTAATCAACAAATATGTGTACAACATTTTTAGAAAAAAATAAATTACTTAAAAGTATTCATTTGTTCGTGTTGGACTTAAAGTCAAACCGAAACTGTATAATTAATGTAATATGTGGTTATTCGCCTTTATGAAAACAAACATATTTGAGACGTTATTCCCTTTCTTTTTCATACAATTATCAATTTTTAAAGTCTTTATAAAAAAAACTACCCACAGGTATTCAGGAAAATGTGCATGTGTCGGGTTGCAATAATTAAATTAACCAACATGATTCCATGTAACACACTTGGCAGATTACACCTTTCAAATTACAGTTAAGTTCACATGCTTATATTCATTAGAAATATTAAACTTGCAGGGTTACAAATTATATCCATCAGTTAAAAGTGTCAGGGAAACAGCATGTAACATGAAACGTATATCTATGAGAGGACTGTTAATTCGAACTGACACCAATGTTGTTAACATAACAGTATATGTTTGTTTAACAATTTGTATTGTTAACTTTATATAACTTTATTATATATATCTTTCATTTATCCGGTAATTCTGCATTAAATCAAATACTTACAATGTAAATCATTTCATTACACCTGCATTAAATTATGCCCTTACAGTGTAAATCATTTTATTACACCTGCATTAAATATATGCACTTACAGTGTAAATCATTTCATTACACCTGCATTAAATTATGCACTTACAGTGTAAATCATTTCATTACACCTGCATTAAATTATGCACTTACAGTGTAAATCATTTCATTACACCTGCATTAAATTATGCACTTACAGTGTAAATCATTTCATTACACCTGCATTAAATTATGCACTCACAGTGTAAATCATTTCATTATACCTGATTTAAATTATGCAATTAAAGTGTAAATCATTTCATTACACCTGCATTAAATTATGCACTC
Organism: Ruditapes philippinarum; assembly: GCF_026571515.1. Taxonomy (NCBI): domain Eukaryota; kingdom Metazoa; phylum Mollusca; class Bivalvia; order Venerida; family Veneridae; genus Ruditapes; species Ruditapes philippinarum. The sequence continues at coordinate 45,488 of NW_026860215.1, forward strand.
ACAGTGTAAATCATTTCATTATACCTGATTTAAATTATGCAATTAAAGTGTAAATCATTTCATTACACCTGCATTAAATTATGCACTTAGTTATACAGTGTAAATCACTTCATTACACCTGCATTAAATTATGCACTTACAGTATAAATCATTTCATTACTGCACTACTCTATGTTTGAATTATTGTCACATCAGTATTATATGATTTCTTTTACCTTAGGTGTGTTAAATTGAATAAAAATCACGCCATAATCACTGCTGTTATTTCACATTTTTAAATTTAAATTTTACCGCCAAGATTGGTTTGTAAAAACACTTATGGTTATTTTGGACTCTTTATCAAATAAACTCTTACGTGCAACTATTTTGTAATAACAAAGAAACTTAAATAATATAGATTTATGCAGAACAACAATGTTTTACTTACCTATATCATAGTCCAGACATCCTATATTTAGACAAAAAGTATGATAAATGTAATTTGAAAAAGTCTATTAACTTAAACAGACGCCAATTAGTGATGTTTTTTTGTATTTAGTTGATAAAAAGGATTGCCGGAAAATACTATGATTTCATTCTAAAGCTGAATAAAATTACTTTCTAAAATCTTGTTTGAGATGGGAAAAGTAAGTGCTAGGTAATAGTTTGTAGTTTAAAAAGTACCTATTACGCGGCAGCATTTGCTATTGTTGAATACTTTGTCAGCTTGTTGGAAATTTACGTGGAATATAAAGCGCCGTTTGCAATTATAAGTAAATTAATTTCTTATTCACTTCACAGTTTACTTTTTAAAAGATTTTTATGAAAATCAGCACGAATTTGGGGGCATGCTGTTTGAAGTCCGACTGTGATAGAAAAGCCAGAGGTTTATTTAGACATTTCCAAAATTGGCTATTTAAAATGGTTTCATGTGAGGTCACATAAGTAAATATGGTCGTGCTGCCAGAATAGCTCATACCCGCGAACCCTGAATCTTAGCTACAAGGCACAGTATTTTTTTAAGCATAATCATATCAAAGGCAAAATATGCATCGGAAACGACAAAAAAGTTCTTTTTTCTGCGAGGGCATAAATGAGTTTCTGAGCGTATAAATAATGGTTTAAGAGTATGTAAGAAACTTATCAAATTGCGAAATTATCAAGCTGGTCTAATTGTCAAAAGAATACAGAAGGAATATAGGTAATTTGCAAATGAGTACTTTTATTACTATAAAATTGTACTAAAAATATGAAAACGCTTTCAAGAAATAAAAATTAAAGCACTTCTAGGCAAAAATTGACCTTTAATTTAAGCTTGTAAAATATGATAACGCATACAAATAACGGGAATTGAAATTGATGTATTTGTCAATAAAGTATATACCTGATACTTGTATACCTTGAAATACATAATGTCAGATAATCAACAGTAACACATTGACACTAAAATCTGATATCTTAACACCTCGCTGTAATTACTCTCCATTTTCAAGAGATCTGAAAAATAATGTTATATAATTATAACGAGTGTAAAACAAGTAACAAACACGAAAACGGACAATGATTAAGTGTAACATAATTTTATAGGGTTACATAAACTCTAAATTTTCTTTTATTTCAATGTTAAAATCGTTGTTTGGTATGGTTTTAAACGGACTCCACTGAGGTTGCTTGACATGACGAGACTGAAAATATTTTATTTAGATTAATGTTCCATTTGATATAGGTCTTGTCCAGTAACCTGTGTTCGAAATTCCAAATCACTTGCTCATTTCGTTTTCCAGAACAATTATCATAATTGTGCAAAATGACCTAAAATTGAAAAGCGCTGCAACTCTTTTCACTCAAATTAGCATTCTGCTTTTAAGGTTCCTGCAAATTTAAAAATTTTAAGATTTGCCTCAGTAGAATCCCTTTTAAGGTTAACTGATTGAGTACTAATATTTTTGTAACTTGTTGAACATTGGGAAGAGCAATATGTTGTAGATCACTACGAAGTTGTAATGTAGGGGGGTTGCTCACACCTTTAACATGTTTATTTGTTGTAAATTTAGTTTAAGTTTCATCAGACATAGAATAGATTGGCAGTAAATTGTTTGTTTTGTTTGGTTTCACGGCGCACCAGCACAATTTAGGACTTACGTGTACGAATAAAGTTCTATGACATGGATACTACCGTCTATAAATTTCAGGATTTCTGGTTCATTGAATAATATCTCAACATTGATGTTTTACAGACGCGTTTTTTAGATGAATATTTCGTAAGCCTACCGATGTAAGCAAAGCGATTCTTTATCTATAACCAGAACATTTTACGTTTACGTCGTACCGAGGAAGTATCGTTGTTTACTACTGATATAAACAGTTTATGTATTTGTCAAGCATTCTAGCAAGATACACCTAAGTGTTCCTAATTCACATGACTCTCATTATGATGACAGTCTAAACCTTAAATTATAACGTAAAATATTTCGTCTCATATTAAGGAATGTCAATATCGTAATTGGATTGATGTTGGCATCTTATATCATTCCTGGCGTTTAATATCCTTGTACTGCAGTAAGTGGTCTGACAGATATGTAATTTAGTTAAACATGTTGATATATGTCTACCCCTTGAGGAACAAATCTAGAGTGGTATGGATTATAGGTAGCCGTAAAGACCCATCACGTTCAAAAACAACAAGCGATGGTTTTATGCAAGAGTAAATATATGGCCAAGGAATGATCAACAACACCACGAGAAGGCCGAAGTGAGAAAAATCATACTGCTTTCATAAAATTATTCAAATGTCATCATTCATCTAATTTGTTTAACATCTATTTCTATTTTTTATTTTAAACTCAATAGCGTACGCCTCGCAAAATTGGATGATATGCAAATATAAAAATAGATGTACTTTTCCGTAGCAGCCTACATAATTTCTATCTATGGCAAAACATTAGGTATGTTAGTAATGTTTTCTTCACAAATATATAGAAATTTTAAGTATCATGTGATCCGAAAGAAAATGATTATAATTTTTGAAATATTATTTATCACTTTATTGAGCCTTAGGTTGAAACGTCTGGTTCATTTTGTTGTTGCTTCCTTATAAATGTCACGTTGTCAAAGAATGCAAGTGATTTATCAACACGAAGTAACAAATAATTGTTATGTGCAACGCCTTTTAAGTGAAGACTTCCTTCATTAGAATCAAAGTAAGAATCAATAGCATTTCAGATTCTAAAAGAACCTCTTATCCTTTGCGGAATATATTACATATTTAAAACGAAGATATATACATTAATTATGTGTTTTATGTAACTATCAATTACGAATATGCAAGGACGAGAATGTTACGTTAACTTAGTAATATATAGTAAGCACACAAGGGCTTATAGTTAACATTTTGAAAATTTACTATTATGACGAAGTCTCAACAAAGTTTAGGACCATTTTCAGGGAAATAACTTAAACATAGTGTGATACACAATAACCACTTAAAACTGCTTAGATCCTCTTCCTCTTACCAATTTTAAATTTAGAAAATTTCTTCATAGCATATTTAGGTCAGTTGCGATCCTTAAAAGCACATTAAAAAGAAGAAACAAAAACAATGCAAGGCGACGGTGATAGTAATAACACTACTGGGGAGTTTCAACCGATTACAGGTTCGCCAAACCTCTCTCATAGCCACAGTATGTATATAATGACGCTGTATAAAGGAAATGAATACCTGCCAAGTGAAAGCCACAGAAATAAATGTGTGTTGTTCCTTCAAAATAAAGGGCAAACAGGAGTTTCAGAATTGTATTGAGAACATTTTTATGCTTAGAATAGTACCGAATGTGAAATAATTTGTAATTCAGGTGGTACAGGTTGTGTATTTTGACTTCATTAAATAAACTGCACTTAATTTCAAAATGCACAAATGGCAAAATATGGCTCAGCAAGGAGCATCGGTTTAGAAACTGTAATAGGACACAAAAAAAACAAAAAAACACAAAGCTTTTGAAATATAAAAGTATTAGCATTTTAAGGCTTAATGGACCTTTGGGAAATACAAAGTTGCTGTATATATACACATATATTGATATTAATACAGAGGGAAGCAATATAATATTTTGTCTGGTACTTCGATCATTAAAAATCACACTAAAAGGCTATAAGTTTGTCAAAGAACGGAACAAGAAATTGACGCCGCTGTTTTGATGCATTTTCTGTTGTGATCTAAATGGAAGAGTCTGGCGCACGGTCTACATGTACAATATGTTTTCCGGAATATCGATAGCTGTTACTACGTTTAGTTAATATTTTTTTCGGAAAAACTTAGGGTTGATCAAAAATTAGCAAATATGTTGAATAGGGGTGTGGATCGTCGGATAAGTGACGATCCGATCCGAACCACGATTCAGCACTTACGATTCACAAATCGAACCACAAATCTTTTGTTATCAAGACACCCATAAAAACATGTACATGTATTAGTTATAAGAACATGTTGATTAAAAACAAACAACGATACTAAACATTAAACATATAAAATATAAACTAGGTTTATGTTTTTATTCTTTGGAAGAGTATTTTTGTTTTGTTTTATGAAATCAATTACTTCCTAGCTCAGCATTATGGTACGGCACCTTGTATTTAGGTAAACTTCCCATAATTTATACTCAAATCGTATTTTTCTCGATTTTAAGAGTGTTAGAAACAGTGAATGTATATAAAAAAAATTAGATCGCGATACACGATCTTTGGGCTTACGAATATTCAAACTCGATTTTTCACTTTGATTCGTGATTATTCGAGTACTCGGATACTCGCCCCAGTCCTAATGTTAAATGCGGAACAAGATTGATAAAAGATAGAAAGAATATTTTGGTAATTTCTTATTATCTTTTTTTCTACTTTAATCTATGTGTTTAACAAGAGTTTGTAGGCATTACCCATTAACAATTTCATAATGAGAACTCATTATTATTAATAATTATGTTTCGACATGTATTTTCTTTAAAAAATAACGTTTTTATTTGAATGACTTGTGTTGATGATAATTTATTGTGTGTCACCTGTCGACATCCTTTTTTAACAGTGACACCAGGTCGACTATGACCTTAACCCTCGTTTACAGTACGGTTCTGGCGATTCGATAACTTTTGCCTGGGTTTATTTGTCCAAAATTTATCTCCATTTCAAGGGTTTTTTTTGGGCAAAATACAACTTTTAAAGGGATCCGTTTTTGGGCCCTTTGGGCGACGAAAAAAGGTTTTCCCCAAAGGGGGCGAAAATTTAACTGCTTTGGACCAAAAAAATGCTGACATGTATATTTGCTGTTTCCCGGGGGGATACGGGTTTTTTTTGTACAGTCTTTCCCCAAAAATCTGTTTCTTTCTTTAAAAATGCAAAAAATGACACCAATTTGCATATTTAATTTAAAAAAATTTGATAAAATCAATCTAATAAAAATAAAAATGAAATAAAATTAAATAGAAAAATGCACCCTTTTTGTGATAAATGAAAAATTTTCGTCATTCCCAAACAAATTTTTTTATTTAAATTTTTTGGTTATATTACAAAAGAACACCTAACACGTGCTTTCTTTGCATTTTAAAATTTTAAATTTTAAAAGGGACAATTTTTAAAAAACCGGGGGATGGGTTTATTTAAAAGCTGAAAAAGGGGTTGAATTGATTGAGTAGATTAAAAGGTGAAAAGTATTAAAAAAAGGGGAAAAAAATGTTAAATTTGGAAAAGCACAAGGTGGGCAATTAAAAAAAAGTATTTTTTGTTTATGTTTTTTAAAAAATGTTTTAAAAAATGTTTTCTTTAAAAAAATTTGGGCAAAATGGGTTTTTTTTAAGGTTACCGTGTTTTTTCTCTTTGGTAGGTTTTTGTTTTTTTTATATATAAATAAATTTTTTTTGTTGTTTCATTGGGGTTTTTTAAAAAACGTTTCTGGCTATTAAACAAAAAGTGTTTTTTTTAAATTTAAAAAAAATGTGTTTGTATATTGTGTATTATTGTGTTTGCAATAATTATTTATTTAATTCTATTTTCGTATTATAATTATGCAAATTGATACATTATATGTCAACGTTATGATACAAAACTGTTCTAAATATTATCACTGTGCATTACGATTATTCAGATAGGTAATCCATGCAGAACAAAGTCCTCTACTAATGACTTTGCTCTTTTACATTAAAAAAGATTGAACAATTGATTTATTTGGGCCGGAAAGTTATAATGCATACATTCCTATAGCATCAGAAAAAAGTTAACAAAGATATTTGACATGTCTAATTTGTTAGCGTATCAATTTATTTGAAAGCAAAACGCTTTCACGTTGATGCACAACTGGAAATATGAAAGTGTATCTTTTAAGCAAAAGCATATGTTTTAACAACAATAATTTAATCTGGAACAGGGCACTTGTAAAATCTGTAAATAAGATGGAAGCCACTTCTATTAACAAAATTCACAGTATTTAGAAATGGTTGTCAATTACGTGTAAGAAGTATAATTTATAATAAAAGTAGTCATATAAGTCTTATTTTGCATGTAAAATGTGCAGCGTTAGATTATACTTATTTGAGAACTTTTTACCGCTCATCAGCAACCCTGATTGTGACTTTGTCACTTAAGTGTTGTTATATTTTTCTGGTCCATTGGTATCATTGATGCCATAAGTATTGATTGTTGAGAATTGAGTACCGCTCAAGCCGGTGCTAGGGGACATGAGGGTTGTTGCACGTTTTCACCCTCATGTACAGACTCAATCAAACTGAGTCTGCAATTTTCATGTAATTTGTTGTGATTAATGCTTCCGAGGGATCAGTATGTTTCCATTAATGGTAATAACTTTGTCAGTTTGATTAAAATTGCTGCAGAAACAAACTTTGTGTATTGTTTTTATTGACATATTAGATTTATAACTGTATCTACCAGAACTACTTTTGTAATTTAAAATGTTCATTTTTGGATAAACCACAACCATTTTGTATTTAAGCCGCACTTCTTCATATGCAACACTCTTAAAATGTAAGATAAATGTGTACAATTGTTCAACAATTATCTACATGATTGTATAATTGTCTATGAGGTATACTGATTATTGATTAAATACATTTTAATTGTTAAACATGTTAAAGCAAGGTTACTTCATTAAATTAAAACGCATTTGTTGATTTTCGGCAATTGTAATTATCTTAATATGTATTAAATAAGTTCCCTTACAGCAAACTGAAATAATGTATTCTTATATTAAACATTTGGTTATCAACCTCTTTGTAAAGCACAAAACCATAAAGAATCTTTTGAATAACACTTGACAAAATTTTAGCCATTTTTAGCAGAATAGCAGAAAACAGTTTACCTTATGCTTATTTTAGTATTCGTAACATATTCACTTATTCAATTTGTTGACATTTTCTGATAGAAATTATAATAGTTTAGTTATCGGAATGCATTTGAAATGATGTTTTATTTTTTCTTAAAACTACGGACTGTGTATGTCTGCACAATAATAACATTGGAAGCAATACATTGAAAGTCCTCGAAATTTCTATTTTATTGTAAACAAGCACTTCTTTATAAGAGTGCTATCAATAGCACATAAAAACTACATTGTGTGTGAGATTCTATTTCAATCTTTACTTTATCATTTATTGCATTCTTATCACTAAATGAAATTTAATTTTGCCTGATTCATCACCAGAATTTAAAGAATAGAAACAGGTCTGCATAAATAGAAACATGTCCGCATAAATCACTTGATCAGGAGTCAAGAACTAATGAACATTTCTTTATTGAACATTGCGGTTCGATGAACATCGTAGAAAACAGTTTATTGGATTTACTTTCTGGTTTCGTTTGATTTAAATATAGTTTGCGTTTGACTTTAAATCACACACAGTGTAAAAGAAAATGTAATTTATACTAAGCTTATGATGTTATAATTTATTGAACCTTCTCTCGCTGTTGGAGGCGTAAATTGAACAATTTTGTGGAAGTCGCGACATCTCAACCATATTAAAGTCAAGCTGTTTAACAGATATTTTTCGTGTCGATTATGACATTTGCACAAAAAAAACATGACAAAAATGGCTCTTCATAAATATGGAGGAGGAACAAAAGCCTAAAAAATGTATGCCTAATTAGTTGCTGGATAAGAAAGACTCACCAAGAACTCATAAGGTAGTTGGAAGGTGTCTTTACAAAAAAACAACGAAAAGTTTGTTTCGGAGTAGCGATTTAAAGCGAGCAACCATGTCAAAGCATGCAATATGATGCCCTTTCATGTTACTTCGTTATGCTTTCCATTTTCAAAATCATTTCTGAAGCGTAATTTATGCCAATATAAATGCGCTTTCGTTCGAGTAATATATAAACATATAGTTTACATGAATAGATATTCAAATAAATCTATATATCAATACGTAATGTTGCAATTAAAAGTATACAGAACAGTGAACATTTTGTTAGAATTTTTTTTTTCAATGGAATGTGGTGTTTGAGCTCACACATATAATATAGGAACTGTAGACAAGGCGAATGGGTCGATAAAAATATTTGAGTATATTTGATACTGAACAGCGTAATGAAATGTCTGTAAAATCATTACAGATGTTGTCTTTATGATTCCAAATAATAATTATTCAGCACGCTGGGCTGTCATTTTGCAAAATAAGTTTGCAGATGGTTCTTAATTCACAATTTCACCATTTTTATGTTTAAATGTTGGATTCTGATTAATACGAAGCTAGGGGGCGTGGAAGGTGACTTGCACTTTCCAGTAGCGTCCATGAACAGGCTCGATCAAACTGAGCATGCAACAATTTCAGTTTCGTCGTTTCGGGCGTTCTTTAGGACTTCCGTATTTTTCTATTTGATTTACGATCCAATTTACATAGAAAGGAAGCCCATTAAATGTGTTAACTATTTCAAAAGGTATCGGAGAGAAAAAATAAGTGTCGTTTATTTTTACAAGACTAATTATTCAACTGTTTCTCATATAAAAGCATTACAATAACTTGTTGAATGAAATAGGTAACAAGAGTATTGAAAACATTAATAACTTAGCCGGACTCATGTAGAAAAGGTTTAGAGTTATATAAGGAACATAACTTAACTTTTATGATCACCCTATATAAGGCGTTCAGCCAATTATTTCATAGTCAAATGTCAATCATCTGTATCTGTTGTATATATTCATTTATTGATTTGTTGGGAGATGTTTGTATAACCAAGCGGGGCTTTATAAGATAAATTTATAAGTGCCAGTAATCCCTTCTTAGAAAAAATAAAAAAAATATGATCTCAATAAAGATACGAGTATAAACAATATACAATGATATTTCCCTATACTTATAACCAGATTACCCTTTATTTTTATATAAATGTGTAGTCACAAAATGCACTTTAGTTGTAATCTCTAAAAAACATACTGAGAAGAGAAATATTCAAGCAAATGATCCCGTTGACAGCAAGTTGCATTAATTACACGATTCAAATGACATATTCAAACGACATATTTTGTCTGATTATCTGCACATTCTTCTGAATTTTCAACAATTAATGGCCAATAATTGACACGCAAAGAAGTTAATTGCCACACTTGCACACTTAATTTGGTGGTTTTATTCTGTGTTAAATTTGAAAGAATCTTCATTGAAATATTACAGATCCCGAGGCCTTAAATTCTATTTCTAGGTAGAAATGCTATAAATTCAGAAATAACTTAATTGTATTTATAGCACTAGTTTGAATAAACTATAAATAAAATATATCATTTTGTTTCTCCCTCATGCACAGATATTTTCAGAAAGATACTAAATTAATAGGGTTTTGTTTCGTAGTTTCATACTTACATGATAACGAAACAAATCTTATTAAGTAACCTTCTGGGATGAACTGAAATGGTTTTAATTTTGGGAACACCTTGCATCCTTGCTGCCACAATTGAATGTATCATTGTCCTATTATATTCTTTCCTGAAAGAGAACGAACATTAAAATCCCATGTTTTTCATTTTGCTTGGTTTGTATTCACACGTATTTTTGTTGTCAGTAAAAGTCGCGGATAATGTTTCGCAAGTGAAATATAATTATGAAAATGAACACGATTTTATAATAAAAATATAATAAAAGTTATATTTAATAAAAATATGCTACTATTCGACTCTTTAAGATTCACTTATAATAACAACTTTACATAATTTTTTAGACATTTAATTTTCTTTTTCATGGTGAAACCCCTTTTTTAATTTTGGAAAATCGCCCTTTTGATAGAAATTTAAAAATTTAAATAAAAATAAGAAAATCGTAGGGATTTTAAATTTATTTTTGAAATTTTTTTTAAATATATATTAACCCTTTAAATTTCATGCTCCTCCCACAGCCTTCCCCTGATAGGGGAATTTAAATTTTCTTTTCATAAATTTTTGAGGCCCCAAATAAATGATATTTTACTTGTTTTTTACAAAAAGTAAACACATAAATTTAAAAACAAAAATTTTTCCCTGACAGGGAAGAAACTATTTTGGCCCTTTATATCAACCCAGCTGAAATTTTGGGACCGTCTTTTGGCGGTTTTTAGTGGGCGGGGGATGTTCACCTTTTTTTATATTCCTCATGTTCAGACCAAATCAAACCGAGTCTGCAGTTTTGTGTCATTTTGTTGTGATGAATGCATCCGAGGGATCACTCTTTTTCCAGATCTTTAAACAACTGTTAAGATACAAACTATAGATCTTTCACAAACATTATTTATTTATATTTTTGCATAAAGAATTATGTTATTTAAAATTATTTTATGTAAGTCTGCACCAATTATATTTCAGGAATTTCAAGGCTGAATCAGTTTCATATATCCGCTGTCGAAATAAGTCAATTCAAACTCTGATCGCGAAAATGAATTTTTGCTTTGATTTCATATCTGTTTTTAGTATTTGTTAAAGCAGTGCGTGATGCTTTACGATAACAGCATTTTTGTTAGCATATCAAAGTGTTAACTACACGGTTGACAGTTGCAGTAACAAATTGAAATTGACAAGAAAGTTTGAAATATGGAGCGTTAACATAAATAGATTTGTCAGATTACATAAGCGTAAATAAGTCAGACTGATTTCGATTTTTTTTTGTTTTTTGAAAACCTCATGATAATCATCCAACTAGTTTACTATTTGACATAATAATACTACAAATTATACTGACTTTTCAATATTGACTATATCATTTCTAACTCGACTATTCGAAGAAAAGTAAAAGCTTTTGTTTTTACCCAGTTCACACTTTGGTTATTTTTTGCGGGAGTAGTATGACACTTAACACATTTCTGCGGGAGCAATTCTAGCCCATAACTCTAATATAATTATGACCCTTTTTGAACTATGGATTTCTTCATTATCCAGGTCCTATGAAGCACTGTTAATAGTCGAGCACCTATTTGTTAATGTTCGACAGTTATTATTGGGGTACTGAGACGTTTAACAGCTTCGCTAGAATAAAAAAGTGTGTAATGCTTCTACAAACACAGACGAGAATGAGAGTATGTACTACAATCGTAATAGTGTGTTTTATTGAATAATTAAATATGGCTGGAAATGTCTTTAAAAATTATTGGTGCTCATAGGACAAATGTAATTTGTGTTCATATATTATAACAAATAAACAATTCGTACTACTGTCTGGGATTTATCCGTAGTGCAAATTAAACTGGAAATAAAATAAGTGCAAATATTTACAAAATTTACTGAAAAAAATATAGTCAATATTTAAATCAGTGAGACACAAAAAGAAACTAAGTCTATTTTTTCTGATTATATTTCTGTGAACAATGGCGACACATTGTAAATACATCATCAGATCATACACGCATGGAGCATACCTGCAAAAAGATATAGCTTATAAAGCAATTTAAAGATAGATGATCAAACTTTTAGTTTTCGCGCTCTAATTAAAATCATTAGCAAAAACCATTTGCATTGGACAAGCAGTAATTTAATTATCATGTCTTTATATATAGCCGGCCTCTACTTCTTTGTTGTTTTTGGGAAAGAAGCTGATGATAAATCTTTCATATTTATCAGGACTGACGCGAACGTTTAATCTAGGAGGTAGGAAGTAAGGTGTCATTTTGTTTAAACATTACAAAATACTTTTCTAATCAACAAGACCGTTTTTATATATCAATTTAGTAAGCCAAGTACCTACCCCTTTCTTGAATTTATTCTTCATCATAAGAAAGACCTCCTTTTGCAATGTATTTAATAATTTATTGGTCATTTTAATTATATAGCACATCCTTTTATTAAAACATCTGTTGAGAGTGCATTACGGTGTGATCTAAAAAGCTTTTAGGGACCATTAAATGTTTTTCATCCACAAACATACTTCGCCTAAATTTTAATATAATATTAAAAAGGTATAAGAACAATGCCCTAAATACTCATTGATTGACATGCTTGCATGAGTGTAAAACTGTAATAACAACATTATGTCGTGATTCAACTTTAAGTAAAGTAACCGAGTATGAATAGATGCCTTTCCCCTTTTTTGTTTTCTCTACTTGCCATTAATATTAAAATGTTGTATTTTTTGTCTAAAATTTATAAAGTTCTGTCAAAAACTGACCAAACCACACGCTTAAAATCTAAGTTGCGCTTTAAATAATCTTATGGTACATTGACATCTTATATTTAGTAAATTAAGTCAAGTTTCTATAGTTTTAACCTTAAGAAATGCGTTGGCTAATTTTATCAATTCACATTTTTGTTTGATTATCTTTATGTAGAGTTTTCCGTCCAATGTAAACAAATGTTAAGTTTTTTAAATTCCATTTAATGCATAACACCAATAATACGCATGCTTTCTTGATTAACAATCTGAGATGTATGCTATAATACCGTTCTACCGGAATAATAAATTATCATTTTATTTTGACTGATTTATTCTTGTAATTTTTTGAACAAATATGCTTATAAATTAATAAGTAATGCACTAAGCTGTTTTAACTAGATAAAAAACGTACTTTACTGTTGTAGAAAGTACGTCCACGCCTGTTAATGAAATAATTATCTAATTTGCATGTTTTATTTTCCATCAAAATTAATCGGAGTGAAAAAATGATGCCAATCATGATATATTTGTATAGGTACAATAAATACTTAAACATATCTTAGATAATATGCAATTAATCAATTAATATTTTGTAAAACCATCGCAACAAAATGTCTGTAAGGACGCACATGACAACACATTTGTCTTTTTTCAGGCACACAGCGACGGAAAACTTTAACGCCATGCGCATTCTTCTATACAGCCAATGGCATGTATTATCTACAGAGAGAACATAATGTAATTATGTTTAAGGTCTGTCAAAATTTCATCACAAATCAAAATCTTTTGTTTGACTAACAATATTATATTAATATATTAATGTCACATAAGAGGGATCTGAAAGAGTCTTACAAGACTGTTTAAAAATGTTTTTAAAAGTGCCGTATTCCGGACACCTTAATGACGAGATTTCGAATAGATAAACGTTGCAATAAAAAATTGTTGAAACTTGATTACAAAGGAATGTAACATTTAAGTGGTGAAAAATTTTACTGTGACATTTTTAAGGAAACTTCAAACTACGGCAAAATCAGGCAAATTTTGACGAAATCCATTTTTTTATCATGCACTTTGGTATTATAGAATTTTAATGTACCTCATGTTTTTTGAGCTATGATAATTTAAGGTTACTTGAGACGGTACTGGATGACATTAGATAAAAAAAATATTTTGCAATTAAATAAATGAAATACCAAACGTTACGAAGGTACACATTTAAGAAGGCAACATGAAAATTTGTCACATTTATAATCAAAGTCCAGATAGTTCTGAATAGTCCCTCGTACAAGGAAACTCGCAAATTACGAAAAAGTAACGTTTCGTGCTTGTCAAGATAATTGATTATTCGACACGATTCCAATCATTGAACGCCGCCCTTCCTTGTTGATCTTGTTTATCATACATTTTGGTTTGATCATAAAAAATACAAATATAAAAAAGTTATTTTTCGTTTTTGCCGTAATAATCGAATTATTCAGCCTAATGTCGGTAATAATAACGGTTCACTGTCTTAGACATACTGATTACACCATTTCATCTTTGAGCATCAACGGCCATTTATATTACAATTTTCACGTGTACATCATAAACATTGAAATTGATACTAGCATAAACGCTGCATTCAGTTACGTAGAAGAACACGTGCATTAACGGAAAGAGTCTCGTGACCACGCGCCGTTGTAAAACGATTTTAATATGTGTGACGTAGGGCGCATATTAAAACAGTTTACTGCAATGACGGCCCTGGTATTTTTAGTATTCAAATCAGTCAAATGACATTCAACTAATACGTGGAAGGCATGGCTTAAGCAATAATGTCTTTATACCAAAAGTGGGTGACGAAACGCGGAACTATCGATTAAGATGTATACTATTATGCAAGAAAATGGCTAATGCATTTTTTCCGTGCATTAATATCTACAGAAAACCTCGGACTTAATAAACCCTCGTCCTGCAAAAGCGAACTTTAAATGAGTCATCGTGCTTTTGTTATTTCTCGCAGTCGAACTTTAAACATATATTTTATTTAGCGATAAAGTCACAGTTGGGAATATGTATTTTCTTGCATATAACACAGTCATGACTCTTGTTTGTTCCAGTTCTTCAGTTTTCGAATTATGGAGTGTAAATCATTTCAGAACATTATTTCACTAGCCTATTACTTGTTTGTTGTACATGTATTGTCCACATAAAATAGCAACATAATTAAGTAACATTCAGTCATGAATACTTCGTCCTTTTGGTTCTGGTTTAAGTTTTTTATTATTTCAAACCGCTAAAAGTATAGAATAGATTGTTGGGTAATAACATATAGTAATAGACAAACCTTCGGCATCAGGTTATGTAATCTAGATAAATTTCAATGACATCTACTTAATATATGCCATGCTCTATTTTGTACTATTATAATTCAATTACTTAACATGTATGGTAGTTATAACTTTTTACAATTACAAAGAAGCTAAAGTAATATAGAATAATTCACAAAAAATCATGTTTAACAAAGCTAACTATCCCCCAGACATGCTATTTTATGACAAAGCTTAAGATGAATTTAGCTTGGAAAAAGTACTTAATCAAAGCCAATTAGCGTCATATTATTATATTATTAAGACAAGGTATGTTAAATCAGTCCTCATTTTCTATCTTTAACTGAATATCAGTATCATATAGATTTATTTATAGAATTAATGTCTAAAACAAGTAAGAAAGTTTGTAAATATGATGTGAGAATAATAAAACTATGAATGTTGTAGGAAACTTTTTCCATGATAAATGTTTGTCATCTAAAATCGCAATTTTAAAGAATGATACATCTGGTTAAACTTATAGAGTGGATCATTTGGCTTATTCTGGTTTTAGATAATATATGTTTTGTTTCACATTATCTCCTTTATGCACTGTTGAATATGCTTTAATTTCGTTTTGTTACAAAGTCTTATGTTAATTGTGTTTGCTAATCATAACGCTTTAGTCATGTTACGTTTTTAGTTCAGTTCATCTTGTACAATATCATTATTATGTAATTATCAGTCTGCGAAGGCCCATGATTGGAAGTGTAATTTCTTTTCCGTTCTATTCTACTCAATTCTGTTTTATTCCATTCATTATTTACCTTTAGAGTATTTATGACTTTAAAACAAAAGTATCGCATTTTTAAAAATGTTTCTTATACTGTATTAACCACCTTATATTATGGAAAGATCTAGATTGCTTCAAACATAAATATAACAGAATTGTAGCCCAGATAACAAACATATAAACTATTGAAGAAAAAGAAAGAAAATGTAATCTAGTGTTCTATAAGTAAACATCAGGGCACACTTTAATTTGTATAAGGTGTATATCATGTAAAAACCATCGTCTGGCATAGTTAAATCTACTACCGATGACTAGATATTTCTTTTCATTCTTGAAAGTAGAACGGTGAAGTAACATTTGAATTTGAAAGTTCAAGTACCTCATTAAAATGACAATCTGGTGTTATGCCATTAGATGTCTGAATGACATCTTTCATTTAGTTTGTCGAACATTCTTAGTTTTTGACACTAAATTGCTTTAACCTTGGAAAGTAGGAAACATGTCTTCTTTATTATAATGAATGTCAGTATAATTTTCAGTTTCTGCCTACGTTATTTCTTTTAAAATTAATGTCTATACCGTATACCTGCAAACCTGTTTTTAAATTAGGAAAATTCAATGTATTTATCACTAGATCAGAACAAAAAAGCATTTTTAGCATTATTATTATATATTACTACCCCTCACTTTTTTCGTAATGCTAATTTCCCATAGGCCTCTGGGAGTTATTCTTACTGTTAATGCAAGTGTACCACGTGACTAAGAATTTTGTACTGTTACATAGGTAACAGTACTTTTTAACAGTATAAAATCTGGTCACGTGGTCTATTTTCTAAATAAAATGAAATAAAATGGCCGCCATTTTTTCTCGATTCATTCTTATTTTCGACGATAGGGCATCGCCGAAGTAACTATTACTTTCATAAAATTTAGCTCTTTGCACCCTAGAGTTCCTTTCGCGTAATAAATATCTTTTTGTTGAATAGTCAAAAGGAAACATCCGTTTTCAACGGAAGTAATTGTAATGTGAATAATCATGTGTCAAACTGGAACATGCAGACGATTAAAGCATGCAACAAAAGATTATTAGTGAAACGTAACAGGTAGAGTTGGTGGACAGACATTTAGCATCTTAAGGATATCATCGTTATTTTCTAAATACACTTTGTCAAAAACCATGCGAAGAATATTCTGGAAACAGATGGATCAGATTTCACAGATCGTAACCGTGTAAATGGGTTAGTGTTTTGTTTTCTAAATAAAATCTAGCTTATTGTATGTTTATGATTTGTAGATATCATCACTTGCTTAAAGAATAAAAGAAAAAGGAAACTTCTCAAGTAGGCCTAAAGTACACTTAAAACTTAAAAGGTAAGGACAGTTTAGTTATTGTTACTCTTGGTTTATTTTTGTTACAGTTAGATTTAGTTGACAATTTGAGATCATTACAGTATTTTTGTTCGGGGTAATAAAATAAATAACACATGGGTTTGTAACAGTAAAAATATCATCCCTCGTAAAAATACTGTACGCCTCGGGTAACAGTATTTTCCTCATGATAAATTTTTACTGTTACCCACAAACCCATGTGTTATTTATATATTACATGTTTTTATGAGTCTAATATTGAAACGTGTGATTCATTTTATTTTTTCTTCGTTGTCATAGATTTTAAGCTTTATGTACAACTCCTTTCAATTTTACATATTTTCTTAATTCAATTGTTAGCGAGAATCAATAACAAACATCAAGTCGTCACGATTTTGTACATCTTTTTTCTCATTTTTATGTTCAATAAGTCCTTCCTTTTCAGAATATATCGCACTTTAGAGTTGGAACATAATAAGAAATACATCTTAGAAAATTTCAATATTAGTGAATATGGTCAAGTTTTAACTTAAAGAGAAAATTTTTAAATATAAAAACCCTTCCCAAATTAATTTTCAAACAAAATAAAAAATTTTTTATTTTATCTTTTCCTTTTTTGTAGGTGACGGGAAGTTTTAAAATAAAAAACAAAATTAAAGTTTAAACTAAAAAATACGGCTCCCTTTTTAGTCTTCTTAAAAAGGAATCAATTACAGTAACTTTTTTGTCGGGTCCAAACAACAGCCCGGGCAATTTTTTATCGACTTTTTTTTAGCCCTTTTTCACATTTTTAACTAATTTTAAAATAAATATTTGTAAATATAAATAATTCCCTAATCATTTGACACACACATGCCCTTTTATATTTTTAAAGAAAATGCTTTAAAGCATAGCATATTTACAAAAACCCCATAAAAGAGAGCTAAAATTAAGGAAAATACACTTCATATTGCATTACAATTGACAATTATAATCATCACAACAAAGATTTACAGTTTACAGATGTAACAGAAGCACCATCAAACCCAGTCCTACTAAAACACTGCTAAGGACTGCTAAGGACCGCTAAGGACTGCTAAGGAGCCACAAAGGACTACTAGGGAGGCATAAAGGACCTTAAAATACCTCCTAGGCATTCTTATAATACATGGTAGTATGTTTAGTGAAAAAAAAAAAAATTTAAGAAAAAATATTATTTTGGTGAAAATTTTTATGAGTTGCCTGACTGCTAAGGACTGCTCAGATACACAAAAGACTGCTAGGGAGGCACAAAGGACCTTAAAATACGACCTAGGGCATTCTTGTAATACAAGTAGGATGTTTAGTGACAAAAAATGTATTATTTTAAGAAAAAATATCATTTTAGTGATAAAATTTATGTTTTTTGAAGAGTTGCCGGACCGCTAAGGACTGCTCAGGTGCACTAACAACTGCCAGGGAGGCACAAAGGACCTTAAAATCCCCCTAGAACATTTTTATAATATATGGTAGTAGGTAATAGACACAAATGTATTATTGTAAGAAAAAAATCATAATTTTAGTGATAAAAATAAGGTTTTCGATTGAGTTGCAGGCCCGCTAAGGTGGCACAAAGGACTTGTAAGAGGCACAAAGGGACCTTTAAAAATATTTTCCTAGGGAGGCACAAAGGACCTTTAAAATACCTGTGAGGGCATTCCCTTATAATACATGGTAGTATTTGTTAGTGACAAAAAATGTATAATTTTAAAAGAAAAAAATTAATTTTGGTGATTAAAATTTTATGGCTTTCGATGAGTTCCCCCAAACCGCAAAGGGACTGCTCGATACTGCTAGGGAAGGCACCAAGGACCTTAAAAATACCGCCTAGAACATTCTTATATATATTGTAGTAAGTTAAGGATCAAAATGTATATTGTAAGAAAAAAAATAATTTTTAGTGATAGAAATTATGTTTTCGATTGCAGTTCAGGACCCCCAAAGGACTGTTTAAGGGGGGACAAAAAAATTTTAAAATCCCTCTGGGGGCAAAAAGGGCTGCTGGGGGCAAAAACGACAGGGGAAAACCCTCCTGGGGCTTTTATTAAAATAATGGTGGGATTTTTAGTAAAAAAAATGTATTTTTTTTAAAGAAAAAAAAAATTTTTGCTGATAGAATTATTTTTTTTTCCCGATGATTTT
Organism: Ruditapes philippinarum; assembly: GCF_026571515.1. Classification (NCBI taxonomy): domain Eukaryota; kingdom Metazoa; phylum Mollusca; class Bivalvia; order Venerida; family Veneridae; genus Ruditapes; species Ruditapes philippinarum. Next base: position 64,675 of record NW_026860215.1, read on the forward strand.
TCCCAGACCGCTGGCGCTCAGGAAACCAAAGCTTTTACCCGGGGGGGCCAAAAAGGGAATTAAAATAAACCCCAAAAAACTTTTCTTTAAAAATATGGTAATTTTTATGAAAAAAAATGTTTTTTTAAAAAAAAAAAATTTTTTGGGGTAAAATTTTATGCGATATTCGGGAACCGCAAGGATCCCAAAGGTGCCCCAAAGGGAAAACTGCTTAGGGAGGCCAAAATTGAGGTAGGGACAAAAAGGATTAAAAATTTCCCTCCTGGGAATTTTTTAATTGGTAGTAATATTTAATGACAAAAAATGTATTATTCTATCAGAAAAAATATAATTTTAGTGATAGAATTTATGCTTTCGATGAGTTGCCGGACCGCTATGGACCGCTAGGGAGGAGGCAAAGGGCGTTAAAGAACCTCAAAGAAATTCTTGTAATATATGGTAGTATGTTTAATGAAAAAAAATGTATTACTTTAAGAAAAAATAAAATTTTGGGTGATAGAATTTATGTTTTTCGATTAGTTGCTGGACCACTTAGGACTGCTAAGGTGCACAAAGAACTGCTTAGGGAGGCACAAAAGACTTAAATTAATAATAATTAGAGTGTAATAATTCTATTTAATTGGTTGTTTAGTGATCTTTCTTTTTTTTAATGTATTTTGGTGTTGATTTTTATGTTTTGGATGAGTAACAGGACTGCATAGGATGTGAAAATTGACTAGGTCTTTAAGTAAATGGCTCTTATGTTAAGTGGTAATCAATGTTATAAAGAGAATATCACTGTAGTGAATGAAATTATATTATGAAGAATTGAAAGACAGAACAATTTTAAGTTCAAAGGAAATCCAGATGTAATAAAGATCAAATAAATAAATTTACCATGTTACTGGGTGCTTATTGATAGTCTAACTATGAAAATGTTACAAAAATTGCCATTTTCTCCGGCAATTATGTAACAGTTGTCTCTAACATCCGTCCCATCAATCAGTCACGACAAAACCAACATAGTGCGTTTGTGACCAGCATGGATCCAGACCAGTCTGCGTATCGGCGCAGTCTGATCAGGATCCATGCTGTTTTTCGACTATCAATTTCTCTACTTGTAATAGGGTTTGTAAGCAAACAGCATGGATCCTGATCAGACTGTGCGGATGCGCAGGCTGGTCTGGATCCATGCTGGTCGCAAAGCCATTATGTTGGTTTTGTCATAAGCGGCCTATGGTGCTTTCTAAATCTCACAAAGGGGTTTTATCAAATTTTTCCCAAAACGAATGATATTATTTTTTTTTACAAAATTTTACATAAAAAAAATTTTTATTTTCTCTAACCTTTAGCGGAAACCCAAAAATTTATCAACAAAAATAAAGTAAAAAAGGGGAATTTCGGAAAAATTAAAAATTAAAATTAAAACTGCGTCATGAAAAATAACATAAGGGGGTTTTTGACCCGCATTGGGTCCCGACCAAACCTGCCATCCCCCGCAGTCCTGATCAGGATCCAAAGCTTTTTACAAATTTTTCTACTTTTTAGTGTTTGTTTAACGAAAGAAAAGATCCCGATCAGACGCGTGGACGCGGTGGTCGGATCATGTGGTCGCAAAACCCCTTATGTTGGGGTTTTTGGGATGAGGCGGCCATATGGGGCCCCTTACTAAAAATTTACAAAGGGAGTTTTATGCTAAATCTCCAAAGCGACTGATATTATTTTTTTCTAAAAATTATTTACATGAAATAGATTATATGTTACTCTAACCTTCAGCGGACCAACAATTTATCAACATAATATAAAGCTAAAATGAATTTCGGACAAATATAATATATATTATGAGCTGCGTCATGACAAAACTAACATAATGGGTTTTACGACCAGCATGGATCCAGACCAGCCTCGCATCCCGCGCAGTCTTGATCAGGATCCATGCTGTTTGCTATCAATATTTCTCTACTTGTAGTAGGGTTGGTAAGCGAACAGCATAGATCCTGATCAGACTGTGTGGATGGCGCAGGCTTGGTCTGCATCCATGCTGGTCGCAAACCCATATGTTGGTTTGTCATGACGCGGCTCATATGGTGCTTACTAAATCTCACAAAGGAAGTTTTATGCTAAATCTCCAAAGCGACTGATATTATTTTTTTCTACAAAAATTATTTACATGAAATGATTATATGTTACTCTAACCTCAGCGGACCAACAATTATCAACATAATATAAAGCTAAAATGAATTTCGGACAAATATAAATATATATATGAGCTGCGTCATGACAAAAAACTAACATAATGGGTTTACGACCAGCATGGATCCACACAGCCTGCGCATCCGCGCAGTCTGATCAGGATCCATGCTGTTTGCTATCAATTTCTCTACTTGGTAGTAGGGTTGGTAAGCGACAGCATAGATCCTGATCAGCACTGCGTGGATGCGCAGGCTGGTCTGCATCCATGCTGGTCGCAAAACCCATTATGTTGGTTTTGTCATGACGGCGGCTCATATATATTTTTTTGTTTTTGTGTTTTTCCAAATTAAGGTACTGAAGTGGACAGATGTACAGAATGAGCAAATGATTCTTTTTTAATTTTCACAATAACACTAAACTTATCTTGTTCTTATGTTGTGTGATATGGAAGTAGTTGCTTTGCAACTGTATATAGAAATATTTCACACTAAAATCAAAAAGAATAATCTTAACAAAATAATCTGCATCAGGATATATATTCACAGAAAACTATTGAAATAGGATATATAGAATGTTGAAGTGAACATTGTGGTTAAACTTAGTCAATTGTTAAAACATAGATTCTTTAAGATCATTCTTTTTACATTTCATTAATAAACAATCATCTATCCGCAGCCCCTCATAAAACAGTTGGATACAGACCAATTTCAGGCCCCTCATAAAAACACGTGGGATTGGATCCTAACTATATAATACAGATGGGGCTGGCACATTATTGGAAGTTAACAAGCTGTATATTGGGAGCTGTTGTATTGTTATATTGGGATGTGTGATATATTATAAACCAGTGGGGGTGCCAGTATAGGGTGATATACTTCAAAAACAGTGGGAGGGACTTTCTGTTAGAGAATGCCTGTTATTAAGTAAGCTGCGTAGATCAATTAAGTCTAATTAGGATCTATTGAACATTAAATTTTTTATTGGCCAAATATATAGTCAATGAAAAAAACAACCCAAAAAACAAAATATATTTCACCACCCTGAATAAAGTATTTGTCTCCATATCAGCACATTGTCATATCACTTGACCAGTGACTCTTAATTATTATAAGAAATAGAAGAAGATCATAAGAAAAATGATTTTAATATATGGATATGACCTCAGTAATGAAAAAGTGATAATAATCAAAATTTGTTTGTAAGGCAAAGTCCCCAAAAAAATATTTTGAATCTGTAAATTTTAAATGAATGATCAGCAGTCCCATTTATACTGAAACAATAACATAGAGAACTATCAATACTGAGAAATAATGAACTTATAACACTGAATCATAATAACAGATAATAATGTTACTGACATTTCACATTAATAAACATAAAAAATTCATCAATTGGTAGTAATTAAATTACAACAATTTAAAAGCAGATCTGTAATTTTTTAAATGAAAATTTTATTTGTTGGTATTTAGTAATTAGAAATTCAAGCTTATGAAAACTTATAATTTACTTCAGTCTGTATAATATCTATTAAAAGAAAAATCTGATTATATCACTATATATTATTTTTGTAAATATATATAGAAAGTTACTGTCTGTATGATAATTTTCTTTAACCAATGGAAATACATTATCTGAAAATAAAGAATCTTCCTTTCATTATCAATGTTCTTATTCAATTCAGAACAGTTCATTCAAATGTCTATGCAACTTTTCATTTTGAAATATAAAAGAAAGAAACTCCTTGATCAAGGAGCTAAATTCTATATATTTTTCCTGAAATTTGTTCTATTTGTTTACATTAATTGTACATTATGTACTATTTAAAGCATATAAAGCTATTATCATTATATTAAAAACAAAAACCCAGGAACTATGAGATTTGAACATCTAGTGTAACATTCCCCCCCAAAATGTAACAAAGCACGCCTCCCTGCGGCATGTAATTCTGGGTTTTCTAACAAAAAATAATTAGAAAATCATAGAATTTTTGATGTTTTTTTTTAGGAAATGTGTTTGCATATTTGATTTAAGAATGATTTGGTGTATGTATCTTGTTTTTTTTCTTTTCTTCCTATGTTGAAAATTCTGGTTGCTATGGCAACAAATAGCCTGAAATTCAAGATTTCTGATTTAAATTTTTCAGCTTTTTCACTATAAGTTCTTTATTTCTTAAGGTGTTTACTTCAAACTTTAAATATAAGTTTCTGGCCATCAACCACATCATATGTGACAAGGTTTACAACTCTAGCACAAAAATTATCCGTATAACCTCCCTTGAACTTAAAATTTTTATGAAAAAAAAATGTTGTCTTTTTTAAGTAACTTCTTTCTTTCCTAATGCATCTACTTCAAACTTCATATATATGTTTCTTATTATCACTCAACATTTTTGAGAAGGTTAAATACTCTAGCAAGATTATTTCCAGAATTATCTCCTCCTTGAACTTAGATTTTTTTCAAGAAATTGGTATTTTTTCACTCCAACTTCTTCATTCCTTATAGAATTTACTTTAAAATTCCACATCATAATAATATGACAAGGTTGTATAAACATAATTTTCTTACTAGGCAGGGAAACTAAACACATTACTGTGATATTGACAAACTTAGAACTCAAAAGATTTAGGCTCATTCATGTCATTCATCCACTGGTAAAAATTGAATGGCCAATGGCCCATCAGAATGTTGCTGGGGTTTCTAACTGGTAGGGGACTTATGGATTGCTTGCAATACTATGATAATTGCTTGTTAACTTTATTATTTGACATAGATGGTCCATTTACTGTGCAGAAGAGACAATTTGTTCAGCCAAATATACACATTTTTCAACATACATGTATATCAAAAAATGTGATTCATAATGAGATGTGTTTGTATATATAATCTTTTATATGTGCTTGTACATTTATATGTAAAACTTGAATTTGTTTTGTCAGGATCTGTGTTCATGTATATAGATGTTTTTTATATGTGTTTAAGACTGGCTTTATTATTGATATGTGCTTTTATATAAATATGTATACTTGCATTTTGTCAGGGTATGTCTTTGTATATAGATGTTATGATGTGTGTTAGAGACCGGCTTCATAAGTGATATATGCTTAAAGATAAATGTGTGTACTTGCATTTATTTTGTAATAATATATGTTTATATATAGATGTTTTGGTATGTGTTTAAAATCATAAAGCATAATTCTATCACCAAAATTATATTTTTTCTTAAAATTATACATTTTTTGTCATTAAACATACTACCATGTATTATGAGAATGACCTAACAGGTATTTTAAGGTCCTTTGTGCCTCCCTAGGAAATATTTTAAGGTCTTTTGTGCCTCCCTAGCAGTCCTTTGCGCACCTGAACAGTCCTTAGCAGTCCTGCAACTCATCGAAAGCATAAATTCTATCACTAAAATTATATTTTTTTCTTACAATAATACATTTTTGTCTATTAACTTACTACCATATATTATGAGAATGTTCTAGGAGGGATTTTAAGGTCCTTTGTGCCTCCCTAGCAGTTGTAAGTGCACCTGAGCAGTCCTTAGCGGTCCGGCAACTCATCGAAAGCATAAATTCTATCACCATAATTATATTTTTTCTTAAAATTATAAATTTTTTGCCACTAAACATACTACCATATATTATAGGAATGCCCTAACAGGTATTTTAAGGCCCTTTGTGCATCCCTAGGAAATATTTTAAGTTCTTTTTGTGCCTCCCTAGCAGTCCTTTGCGCACCTGAGCAGTCCTTAGCGGTCCTGCAACTCATCGAAAACATAAATTCTATCACTAAAAATTATATTTTTTCTTACAATAATACATTTTTGTCTATTAACTTACTACCATATATTATGAGAATGTTCTAGGAGGGATTTAAAGGTCCTTTGTGCCTCCCTAGCAGTTGTAAGTGCACCTGAGCAGTCCTTAGCGGTCCGGCAACTCATCGAAAGCATAAATTCTATCACCAAAATTATATTTTTTCTTAAAATTATACATTTTTTTTCCCTAAACATACTACCATGTATTATAAGAATGCCCTAACAGGTATTTTAAGGCCCTTTGTGCCTCCCTAGGAAATATTTTAAGGTCTTTTGTGCCTCCTTAACATTCCTTTGCACAACTGAGCAGTCCTTAGCGGTCCTGCAACTCTTCGAAAGCATAAATTCTATCACCAAAATTATATTTTTTCTTAAAATTATACATTTTTTGTCACTAAACATACTACCATGTATTATAAGAATGCCCTAACAGGTATTTTAAGGTCCTTTGTGCCTCCCTAGGAAATATTTTAAGGTCTTTTTGTGCCTCCTTAGCAGTCCTTTGCACAACTGAGCAGTCCTTAGCAGTCCTGCAACTCTTCGAAAGCATTAATTCTATCACCAAAATTATATTTTTTCTTAAAATTATACATTTTTTTGTCACTAAACATACTACCATGTATTATAAGAATGCCCTAAACAGGTATTTTAAGGCCCTTTTTGCCTCCCTAGGAAATATTTTAAGTTCTTTTGTGCCTCCCTAGCAGTCCTTTGCGCACCTGAACAGTCCTTAGCGGTCCTGCAACTCATCGAAAAGCATAATTTCTATCACAAAAATTATATTTTTTCTTACAATAATACATTTTTTGTCTATTAACTTACTACCATATATTATAAGAATGTTCAAGGAGGGATTTTAAGGTCCTTTGTGCCTCCCTAGCAGTTGTTAGTGCACCTGAGCAGTCCTTAGCAGTCCGGCAACTCATCGAAAGCATAAATTCTATCACCAAAATTATATTTTTTCTTAAAATTATACATTTTTTGCAACTAAACATACTACCATGTATTATAAGAATGCCCTAACAGGTATTTTAAGGTCCTTTGTGCCTCCCTAGGAAATATTTTAAGGTCTTTTGTGCCTCCTTAGCAGTCCTTTGCGCACCTGAGCAGTCCTTATCATCGAAAGCATAAATTCTATCACAAAAATGATATTTTTTCTTTAAATAATACATTTTTTGTCACTAAACATACTACCTTGTATTATAAGAATGCCCTAGGAGATATTTTAAGATCCTTTGTGCCTCCCTAGCAGTTCTTTGTATATCTGAGCAGTCCTTAGCGGTCCGGCAACTCATAAAATTTGCACCAAAATAATATTTTTTCTTAAAAATATAATTTTTTTTTCACTACACATACTACCATGTATTATAAGAATGCCCTAGGAGGTATTTTAAGGTCCTTTGTGCCTCCCTAGTAGTCCTTTGTGGCTCCTTAGCGGTCCTTAGCAGTCCTTAGCAGTGTTTAGTAGGACCCCCATCAAACCAAGTCCGAAACGGACTATATTTTTACTCAAATATCAAAGTCTTGATAATATATTTAAAATCACCATGCTTTACGCTCTGGTTTCTCATCCTTCACTATTTACAAAATACTTCATGCTTGTTAGACACCCAGTTTCAAAAATATTCTGTTTCTTTTGCTTATTATTGCATATGGGACTTATCTCAATGACAACAGCGGAAAGATGGTGTCGGGTTGGCATGTAAAATGCGGATATGTCTGTGGCCGCCATTGCAAAAAAGCAAAATATGATGTTCGGAAAGATAATCGTTCCAAATTGTTCCGGAAGACCATGGTCTACCAATTGTAGTAAGGATACAGCTCACTTTAGAATTATCAAACGCAACAAGTGCCGCATTGAAGAAAGAATGGGAGAAATGGGAGAAATGTTTTAGATACATTGTCTTAGCATTTTACCATGCTCTAAATGTCAGTGTTCCTGTCCGACAATGCTAGGCCCACTCAGTCTGTTTTTGTTGTAGATATACTACGTTTACTTGCGTGTACAACACTTCTAAGGCCTAAAGAGAGCCATTTGACATTTTATCGCTCTCATATCAGGTAAAGTCAGAGAGTTCTTCTGGTTCATACTGAATTATTAATCTATCCGACGCTTTGTTTTTGGCAGTTTGTCATGCTTCATGATACTATCAAAGACTTGTTTCACTTAACAATTTGAAAACACTTTAACGCCGTTATTTAACAATTAAAGACAGAACCAACAATATACAATTTTACATGTTTTAGTAGATATTTCATATACACAACGTAGTTAAATACAGTTTTTTTGTCAGTTATAGTTTGTAGATATGAATTTCTGTTTCTTCTTACTTTTAAATACGTCAACATTTGTATGACTGCATGTAAATCAAACTGTTGAAAACATATTTTATTTCCTCCTTTACAGTTTTAAAAGGAATTGTTTGTTGCACTGTTATAGGCTTAGTCACATTTCCTTTTCCATTAAAAACTGCTTTAAAGCTAATACATATTAGAAACACCGATTTGTTTGGTATAAAGTTAAAATTAATAAAACTTAGAGTTTTGACGATATGAAATAACATTTAATTTGCAGTCGTTAAATCTTATTAATGACACGGAAATAACATTTAGTTTCAATTTTTGCACTATTTCATGTCTTTAATGCTCTGCTAGATGAAAAAGGGGGAACAAATTTCTCCTTAGGTGGTTAGAACGTTTTCTCATACAAATGCTGCTAACATTTGGTAAGGCGTTAGTAACTATCAAACATATCACCACATGCTTTACGATTTCTTAATATGTCTTTTTATTTCAACACCAAACCTCTTTAAGGACGTTACTTGTGTTTTCATCATTCCCTATATGCATTGTTGACACTAACCTTATGTAAAGATAAATGTGTTTAGTTAAATGCCATATATTATAATGACTGTGAAGGACTAGTAGATTCGTTTGTTTACTTTTAACTGTATGATTATATTGGTAATTTAGAGGGGCATAAGTGATGCAAAACATCATTTTATTTCAATTCATTTTTTCAATTAGATCATACAAACATGACAACATGAGGTAATAATACAATTACATGTACATAATAAATGAGGCTTCAGAATCAGACAGTATCAAAATAACATGATATATAAATTGTAAACATAAATATTGCGGGACATAAATATTGCGGGAGAGTCAGTATTAAAACAAATACTTCAATAGGGTTCTCCACGACATTACATTAACTTTATACTATTTTTGTCTCATTTGAATCTTAATATAATTTCTTAATAAATAAACAAAGTTTTTTTTAAATCTGAAATGTTAATATCAGTGTTTATAAGAAGATCACTAGAATGTATGTTATGTTTCTTTAAATAGTTATGTTTCAAAAACGTTTACTCTTGTTATCAAAACAAGGACACTTATATAATGAAATTCATCACCAATTGATCTATTTAAAAGCAGTTATATAGCAGCAAATAATGTAATTCTAACAAGTTAGATTAAATAATAATATGGTTTAATACTAGTTAAACAAACCCCACTGTTTGTTTATAAACAATGACTATTGAAAAATCAATAAATTAAAATCAATTAAAAAACTACCTTATTGGACAAAGAAATAATGCACATGATTGAGATGGCAATCTGCTGTGTTCATTTGTTGACACAAAGAAGATATTGTGTCTGATTGGCAGCGATTTCCTGCATATTATTTTGAATTCTGACAATTAAACGACTTCATGATATACACATATTTCCTGAAGATCGTAAAAGAAATAAAGCATCCATCAGTAAGTATTCGAAATGTTCTGTGTTTTGTTTTAAAAAAACACCAGATTATTGTTTATGCATTAAATAAGAAAGGAATTCAATCTTGTTTTCATAATGACAGTTTAATTTAGTTTCCTTCTTTATTTGTTTTTTGTTGTTTATTTTTGTTATTAATGTTTCTGTCCACTATCTAACTGCTTACATTTACAAACTTAAAATCATCTTATTCGATCTGACATTCTCCTATGTTACATCAATGTTTCATTACAGTACTGTTGAAAAACAGCATACATTTGTTGACTGTGCGGCAGACTATTACATTTATGTGCAAATAAACCTTTGCAGCAGGAATAATTTACTTTGATGGAAATGTATTGCCTTTTAATATTTGGATATATTTAAAAAATAAATCGGAGACAAAACTATGTCACATCCTTCTTATAACTGTAACAGAAATCTCCACTGACTGAACTTTATACAGTTAAACGTAGAGGTTATATTAATTTTCATTTTTCATCATACTGTCATAAACGAACCCACTTTTGCCTAGTTCTTAGCTTTCTCTACTGTCTCTACGCTTTTGTTATAAATATGTAAATATAAACTTGTTTTAGTGCCTTTATGTATTTCACTTGCTACATATCCATTTAGTTACATACCTTAAACAAGAATCCTGACGTGATTACACACGAATTTAGAAAACTTTCTATAAATCTCTCTGATTTGATGAACGTGTCAAAAGCAATAAAGAGACTTTTTAACCTATTTAGATACTACTTCAGACATTGCAATATATGTTGTCAAATATGTGACGTCAACAATAAAATAAGACGCTTACAGCACCAAATCTGTGGTTGATTGACAGACGAAAATTAATTATGGCATAAATCTTATTCGTCAGCATCAGTTCGGACTAGCATAATGAAACAACTGCGTAGTATGACTTAAACAAACAATATAGACACAGTGTCAGAAGGCACTTCTATATATAGTTATTGTAAAGGTGGAGGAGGATAAGTATATTTATAACATTTAAACATTAATTAAGACACATTAAGTAGAATTAAACATAAAAAACAAACACAAACAGACAAACAAACAAAACAACAACAACAACAACAAAACACCACAGGCAAACGATATCAATAAAAGTCATGGGTGATGCAAATGATCATTAATCAAAAAGTGAATTAAACCAATAATTATAATGAAATAAACAAATAAGATTAAAAATAAAACAATTGTTTCGATCTAAAATTTATTTCAACAAGTGATATATTTAAATGAACACCATATTTTGTCCTTATGTAAATAAGTGTTTACAACTCAACAGTATTGCAATAGACGTTTCCATTAACTTAACGAGATACTTGAATCTTTTACATGGAAGACGTTACAGTTTTTTGCTCTATCCAAGGTTAAACTAATTCAATGTCATACAATTTCAGACAAATTAAATGAGATGTGACATTGAATCATCCAAGGAAAGCAAGAGGCTGTTTATTTTAATCAGTTCATTGATTCCTTCTCACTTTAAATGTCGATATTTCTTTATCATTTTAAAAATAACTTGCTATTTTACACATTAAAAGGCAAAAGCAAGGAAAAAATATACCCATACACAGTCGCCATGAAGCAGGTGTTATGACATATTTAAAAGGTACGCTTATTTGGTAATTTAAAAGTCATTTTTTTTCTTTTTGGTGTCTCAGTTTACAAAACTTATTGGTCATAACGCTGAACAAATGTTTGTTTGCTACTTTAAGGGATTTCGTACACTTCTTGATATTCTACATTTTGGTCTACTTTGTAATAAGCATCTGATAAGTTCAATTAAATTCAATTATTAAAGAAGAACTTAGCACATTTTCGCAAATCTTATCAAGACAATCAACATACACAATCATGTATTCATTTCGGGGGCTTAATTTAAATTGCTTTGTCTAGACTTATCAAAACATTGAATAAGACTTGTAATTGTGTTCGGTGGAATAGTAAAACAGGAAATGGCAGCGAGGAAATATCAACTTTACTCTTTATTTACGCTCCTTTTGTAGTGATAAAGGAAGACATTCCGATATAAACCAAATGATTTAAAGACGAAGATCTTAAAATAAAGATAATAAAGACATCTGTTGTCTAGTCGAATCCTATCCATAAAATGATTCGCCTTATAATTACAGTGGACATCTTGATAACCTTCTGTGTATTTGAGCATTTTATTACGCAATAAACTGCAGTTTGATATTACAAATTAATGATCAAAGCCTCGCATCAATTCAAAAAATGCGGATGATTTATCCACAATAGGTAACCTATAATTGTTATATATATCGTCTTTTAACGCGAGGACTTCTTCCATTGGGTTCAACGCAAGAATTATCAGCATTCAGATTTCCAACAACATCTTCTTAGTGGAACAAATTACACATTTAAAGCGATACATAAACAATACGTTTTGTTTCCCTTAACATTAAGTAATGAAGATGCAAGGTTGAGAATGTTACTCTGGTAAAATATATTAAGCATGATCACGGCTTACAGTTAACATTATGTATATTTCTTTTTTAAAATGAACTGTTGAAGAATGTTTGGGACCACATTTCAGGAACATATTTTAAACATAATGTGTTACTCAGTTACTACTTAACTCTGAAAGTTTCCTCTTTCCCTCAACCATTATAACTTTATGAAATTTGTATCATAGCATATTTAGTGCAGATGCGATTCCTAAAGGCGCATTAAAAGAGATAACAAAGATAAACAATCCGTCTGTAGTAACAACGCTTACGAGGTTTAGGCTTGCCAAACCTCACTCTTTATCAGAGTATGTTCCTATATGACCTATTTGACTTCAATTAAAGAAAGCGGTTGCCAAAAGGTTAAATATGTTGTTTTCAGATAAGTTGTTTCATATAACGATCAACTCATTCGACAAGAAAATTATGATTGCTGTCGGTAAAAAATATAAACATGAATAAGAAAACCAATCGAAACCTCTAATCTGCTGGCCCGCTCTCTATATGTACATTAGTGGAGCGGACGATTCGCTTCAACAATACTCTAATTTTAGAAACTTAAGTCACTGACACGTTATAAATAGCTCACGGCACGCTGAGTTGAAAATATGATAAACCTTTCCTGAAATACTTAGTTCAAAACAGAGGTGTTTGTGCAACAAAACTAAAAGCTGAAGGCCGCTTTTAAATGAATATATGTCACATTAAACGTGTGAACTATTTTAAGAAGTATCGGAGGGTAAAATTTAAGTGTCGTTTATTTTTACAAGACTAATTTTTCAACTGTTTCTCAGATCATAAAATTATATTATAACTTGGTGAATAAAATAGGTAACAAGAGTATTGAAAACATCAACAACTTAAACAAACTTATGTAGAAAGGGTCTAGAGTTATAAAAGGAAAATAACTAAACTTGTGTAGCCATCCTATATAAATCATCAAGCCAATTATTTAATGCTTAAATGTCAGTCATCTGTAACTGTTGATCTATATTCATTCATTAATTCACTACAGGCATTTGATGGGTTATGTAGGTATAACCTAGACGGGCATTAAAAGATGAATTTATAAGTACAAGCAATCCCTTCTAAGCGAAATAGCACAATTATGATTTCATAAAGATACGAGTATAAACCAAATACATTGATATTTCCCGAAACATGCTTTCATACATTTAACTCGATTATCCTTTATTTGTATATAAATATTCAGTGTCATAATGTGATTTAGTTGAAATCTTTGAAAAATACTGAGAAGAGACATATTCAAGCAAATGATCTCGTTGACAACATGTTGCATTAATTACACGAATTCAAATGACACATTTTGTCTGATTATCTGCACATTCTTTAAAATGACCCAATAATTGACACGCAAAGAAGTAAATTGCCACCCTTGCACACTTAATTGGTTTTATTCTGTGTTATTTGAAAGAAACTTAATGAAATATTACAGATCTCGAGGCCTTAAATTCTATTTCTAGGTAGAAATGCTATACATTTAGAGAGAACGTAATTTTATTTATATCACTAGTTTGAATTAATTAATTATAAATATTTCATTTTGTTTTTCCCCTCATTGACAAATATTTGCCGAAAGATATAAAATACTGTAAATCCGGTATTTTTCGCGATGTTTTTATTTTCGCTATTATTCGAGAATCGGCCGTGTCGCGAATTCATGATGCCGCGTAAATTTTATAACATAACACACATTATAAAAAATAAATCTGGTGACAATAATTTTCGAATTGTGATTAAGTTGTATAATGAATACAATAACTGAATGCAAATAATTAATATGTGCAATGTTTGATTTACATCATAATAATGATATGAAGGTTAAAGATTTTTCCCATTCCTTTTTCCTCATGAATGCATGCATGTAAAACACAAAACGAGACAATATCCACAAATTTTGCACTTCACAGACAGATGTAAACACTTATTGTTTAGATGACAATAGATTTACGGTAAAACAGTGATCAACGGACAATTTTCATACGGTAGACAAAGTATTATAAACAAGTATGTAACACCTTCTTACAAACATTTAACTTTTATCAAACACGCGCAAAAAAAAGAAGACAAATTATTATAAAAACCGTTCATAATAAGTCAATTATATGTGTGTAGGTACATTTTGTATATAAAATACATAAATAAAAACTGTCTCTTATTAACAGCATTAACATTAACCTTGCATAAGAGCGACACAGTATAGGACTTATATCAACCTACCCTGTTATATTGCGGAAATAAAATTCAAATAATTGCAAATATAAATTTCTGACCCTGTCATCGCGAATTCATGAATACGCGTTATAATCCGTGGGTGGGGTTTTCGCGAAATAAAGATCACGCGAATATAAAGTGATTTACAGTTAATAGCGGTTTGTTTCGTATTTCAAACTTACATGATAACGAAACAAATCTGATTAAGTAACCTTTCTGGGATGAACTAAAACGATTTGTTTTTTATAAAGGAACACCATGCATCTTTACTGCCACAGTTGAATGCATGTTTGTTCCGTTGTATTTTATGTTACAATAAAGAGCGAATGACACAATTCCATTTATTATCTGAATTATTTACTATCTATTCATATGTGTTTTGTTGTCTATAAAAGTCATGGCAATTGTTTAGCAAGTGAAACATATAACTATGGAAATGGATACGATATTATAATAAATAATTTAAAAAGTTTTATTCAATAAATAAAAACAAAAATAAATATTAATATACACTTTACTTAACAACGTTTCATATACATTTGCTTTTTGATCAAAAACCGTTTAAAATTTTGCTTTTACTTTGATTATAAACAAAGAATTAATTTCGACAAGGAAAGAAATCTGTATAAAACTTTATTCTGGCAATGTTTTGATATTTAACCTGTTGTTTACCTGCTCCACCCCACCTCTTCCTACGAATAAAAAGTAATCCACTATCGGTGTTTTCGGAAAGGCATCCATCAATACAGTATGAATTTAATGAACTATTTATATCATGTCCATTAGTTATATTTTAAGAGATTAAGAGCAACAGATGCATAGTTTACTACTTTTCTAGATACTATATTTGAGTAACACGTTCATTTGTTTGTTGTTGTATTTCTTTTGTAAAACAACAAATAAATAATTGACACCATTAACATGGCTAGTATTAAGATGATAATTCGTAGGTCTGATGTAAATGAAATTTCAGCTTAATTGTTCATTGTGTAAAATCACATTAATCTAAAATGTTTTACAAAAAGTAATTAAAGAAAATGTTCTAGTTTCAGAATGAAAAGGATATGTTTGATAAAAGAATAAATTCATCATGAAAAAAAAGAGCTGTCAATTAAACAGGCGTAAATAACTGTTAAGATGTCAACATATTAAATGCTAGTTTGCACGAATACAATTCATGAACTTCAAGGCTGAATCAGTATCATATATCCACTCTCGAAATAAATCAATTAAAACTTTGATCGCGAAAATGAATGTCTGCTTTGATTCCATATTTGTATTCAATATTTAGTTTATCAGTGCGTGGTGCCTAATGATAACAGTATTTTTTCCCAGCATATCAAATAGTTTATTACACTATTGACAGTTGCAGTAACAAATTGAAATTGAGATAGTTTGAAATATGGAGTGTTAACATAAATGCTAAGAGTTAAAAGATTTTTTCAGATTACGCTTCAAGCGTAAATATGACAGACTGTTTTTTTAAAAATTAATATCGTTTCATTGAAAACATCTAACTTCTATTTAACCTCAGGATTATCATTCAACTAGCTTACTATTTGACATAATAATACTGCAAATTTTTATTTTGACTACATCATTTCTAACTCGACTACTCGAAGATTAGTAAACGTTTTTGTTCTTACCTAGGTGTCGGCTTCTTTGTCACACTTAGGTTAAGTTTTTTGTATGTCAGTTGGTATCACCAGAACTACTAAAGTGAACGGTATGACAGAACTTCACATATTTATTTGAGAGCATAATGAGCATAACTTAGAGATTCCTACATTATCAAGGCCCTTATTTTGTTATTAAGCACTAAGAATAGTCGAACACCCTGTCCTATTAACGTTTTTGTTAGACATAGAATAGTTCTGAATTCAGTGAGACCTAATAAGTAAATAAGTCTATTTCTCTGGTTATGTTCTTCGAACAATGGAGACTCATTATAAAGACAACACAATATCATACGCATTGAGCGTACATGCAAAACGAAGTTTATAAAGCAATTATGAATATGGGTGCTCAAATCTTAAAATATATTTTACATGATTTTCACGCTCTAATTAGAATCCATAGCAAAACATAGCATTGGCCATTCTCTCGTCATCAAGACCGTTATTATACATTAATTTAGTACGTCAAGTACATACACCCTTTTTTGAATTTATTTTTTTTATCATAAGAACTACCTCCTTTTGCAATATTGTAAATAATTTATTGGTCATTTAATTATATATCTTTATTTGAATTTAAACACTTGCTGATAGTGCACTGCGGTGTGATCTAAAAGCTTTTAGGGACCGTTAAATGCCCTTCGTCCACAAACATACTTTGCCTACATTTTAATATTAAAAAGGTTTACATAAAAAATATTATACCAATGCTCTAAATACTCATAGTTTGATGTGACTGCATTAGTGAGACACTGTAATAAAAGCATGTACTGTCTTAACTTAAAGGAAAGTGACCGAGTATCGCCTTTTTTGTTTTCTCTACTTGCCATCAATATTGATATGACTTTTTTGTCTTAATTTTATAACTATTTGTCAAAACTTATCAAACAACACGCTTAAAATCTAAGTTGCACTTAACTTAAGTTTGATAAATCTTAAGATATATTGACATCTTAATATGTAAGTGAATCAATTAAGCAAGTTTCTTTTTCCTTTTTGTTTTGAAAAGTAAGAAGTGTATTGGCTAAATTAATAAATTTACAATTATTTTGTTTATCTTTATGTAGAATTATCCGTCCAATCTTATAACATATTAAGCTGTTTAAATTATATTTAATGCATAACACCCATAACAAGAATGCTTTATAAGATGTGTGTTATAATACCATATTTATTATTACGACTTCACGGGTTTATGAATTATCATTTTAATTTGACTAATTTATTCAATGACATGTTATAATATGAATCGAAATGCGTATAATGTTTAAAAACTATGCACTAAGCTGTTTCAACTAGATTTAAATCGTACTTTGCTGTTTTGCTAATGTAAAAAGAACGTCCGAACCTGTTAGTGAAATACTTATCTAATTTGCATAGTTGTTTTTCCGTCCAAATTAACCGGAATTAAAAATGATGCCAATCATTGTTATAATAATAATAATAATAATAATAATAATAATAATAATAATAATAATAATAATAATAACTTTATTTACCGAAGGTAACACATTAAGACATATACAGATTGCAACATCTTATTTACAATGCGGCCTTCTAAAAAAAAAAAAAAAAAAAAATAATAAAAACACACACACAAAAGAACACATATCAATCAAAGAAACTATAACATGTAAAAAGAAATGATTAAATGGTTATCACAATTTTAACATATATTGACACATATACTGAACATTCATACAATTCATTTTATTTATCATTAAACATAATATGATATTTTTTGTATAAGTAATATAAATACTTAAAACAAATCTTAGATATATGCAATTACTCAATTAACATTTTGTAAAACCATCGCATAAAAGGGACGCACATGACTTTTCAAGCGCCATAGCGATTGAGAACATAACGTCATGCGCATTCTTTTATACCGCCGATGACAAGCATTATCTACGGATAGAACATAATGTAATTATCTTTAAGGTCAGTCTAACTTACATCTTCTGTTTGACTTACAAGACTAACATACTTGTGACGTGTTTCATTTGTCATATTTATTAAATTTAGAGGTTTTTGAAAAAGTATTTCCGGACTGTTGAAAAATGTTTTTAAAAGCCCCGTTTTCCTGACCCCTTAATGACGAGATTTGCTAATAAATAAACGTTGTAACAACAAATCGTTTAAACGTTATGATACAGGAATCTAACGTTCAAATAATGAGAAAATTTTCAATGTCGTTTCTAAGTTTTTACATACCAAGCTCCGTCAAAGTTTGAACAAGATCCATTTTTTGTGTCATGCACTTTGGTATTATAGAATTTTAATGTACCTCATATTTTTTGAGCCAGGATAATTTAAGGTTACTTGAGACGGTACTGTATGACATTAGATAAAATGAAAATATTTTGCAATTAAATAGATGAAACACCAAACTTTACAAAGGTACACATTTAATGAAGGCAACATGACAATTTGCCAGAATTATAACCATATTCCGGGTAGTTCTGAATCATTCCTCGTAAAGGAAACTAGCAAGTTACGAAAATGTAACGTTTTGTGCTTGTCATGATAATTGAGTTATTAAACACGATTTCAATTATTGTTGTTGTTTTTTTTTGAGTTTATTGGTCATAAAAAATACCAACCAAGAAGGAAGTTTTTCGTTTTGCCGTAATAATCGAATTTTTCCACCTAATTTCAGTTTTAATAGCAGTATGCTGTCTTAGACACTCTGTTTACACTATTACATATTTGGACA
This sequence comes from Ruditapes philippinarum, assembly GCF_026571515.1. Classification (NCBI taxonomy): domain Eukaryota; kingdom Metazoa; phylum Mollusca; class Bivalvia; order Venerida; family Veneridae; genus Ruditapes; species Ruditapes philippinarum. The sequence goes on from NW_026860215.1 coordinate 83,566, forward strand.
TCAACGGCCATCCGGATTACAATTTTCATATGTACATTTAAAACATTAGATTTGATTCTTGCATAAAATCTGCATTCATTTACGTAGAAGAAAAAATGTATTAACAGATGAAGTATCGTGGCCACGCGTTGTTGCATTATTTTTTATATGCGTGACTTAGGAGCATGCACAGTTTAATGCAGTAGTTTTAAGTACATGTATTCAAAACTTTACTGTTAAATGACATTCTTCTAGGACTTGGAGGGCATGGCTTATGCAATACTGTCTTTATACTAAAAGTGGATGACGAAATGAAGAACTATCCTTAAAATGTATACTATTATGCAAGAATAGGCCTAACGCACCTTTTCCCGTGCATTAATATGTACAGAAAACACTCGTAATATAGTTTGTAAATGTTGTCTATAACAAGATATTGAAACGGAAGAACACTTTATGTTGAGATGTCACCTTAATAGCTCGTATATCTGAAAAGGTACAGCTTGTGTATGTGATGTTTAGTGATTCATAAAGAAGTAAACCTTAGTATCGGTATGTGGTTAAATGTAAAGGCTCATGATTGGTAATAAAATTTATTTTATTTAATCTATTCGACTCCACTCCATTTTGTTCTACTCTATTCTCTTCTCTTCTATTCCATTTTATTCAAAAATACTTTTAATGACCTAAACAGAAAAGAAAATTTTAAACATTATTTACTGTTAGAAGCAAGCCGTTATAACTAACTTCATTTTTTGAAATAGCTTGATATTTAACAGAGGTATAGCATAGCTATTAAACATGAAAATCATTGAAGAAGAGTTAAAAAATCTAGTATTCAAAAGTCTTTAAGTAAACATCGTGTTAGGTTACATAAACAATGTTATTCCTTTTTTATAAGATGAACATTTTTGTATATTATGTAAAAAAACGTCTTTACTTATTTCTATTACTGTAACAGTAGTATTCCTTGTTCATTTTTCTCAGCATTTTCCTGTTTTTATTTGTTTTATAATCATAAAGCATTTAATAATATAACAGAGAAGTAAATTTTACAAATGCATATCAAACTGATTGTTTAATCTTCTTCTGATGTTAATAAAATTACATATATTTTATTAGTCTTTATATACATTTGTAAGAACAAGGTTTTGGAGCATTAACATGAAAATAACATGCCCCAAAAGGCTAAACGGAATCCTTAATTGTCACATATTTATGAGATATTACGTTATCTGAAATAAATGCTTGCACAATTACGGATGTCCATATAAGAAGGGCATTATAATAATATTATTTTATATTTCGTGAAAGAACTACTTCTAATTCATTTGAGAGAATTAGCTTAACATTTTATGATTAAACGAAATCTTACTTTTTGTAGAATAAGTCATATTCTGCTACCGATGACAAGGTAAAGATATACCGGTATTTTTCTCATTCTTGGCATTTTTTACATTGAAAAATAGAACGATGTAGAAATATCCTAATCGAAAGGTTCAAGTAAATGATTGAAATAACAGCCTGCGGCTTCGTCATTTGATTAACACGTTCAAATGACATCTTTCATTTGATATGTCGCACTTGTTTTTAACACTAAATTACTTTAACCTTGGAATGTAGGAAACATGTCCTTTTAATGAACGTCAATGTAATTTTCTGATTCTGCCTACTTTTTTCCTTTTCATCTCTGTTGTTTACAATTATGTATATGGTACAACCTTAGACCTGTAAACCTGTTGTCAAATTAGGAAATGTATTTAAACATGAAATCAGAACAAAGAAGCATTTTTTGCATTATTATAATATATCACAATGTTTTTATGAATCTGATATTGACACGTGTAATGTATTTTGTTTTTTCTTCGTTGTCAAATATTGTACGCTTTATGTGTACAACTCCTATCAACCTATATAAATTTCTTGGCACTTGTCAATCGCTTAGCAATGCATGGTCAAAGGACATCTTTGGTGGCCCAAATCTTATTGTTTCACTTGCGAACAATTACCATGTTCTACGCTTTTCTTTCACTTCCTACGGGGTCAAATGTCATTGTGTACACTGGTGTAAGCATTAAATTTAATTGAAAACCTGTTAACAATTGGTTACAGATTGCATGATATTACTATGTCCTGAACAATAACGAATATATAAAAAATGTATCTTGACAGTTTCCCGCATTGATTCATCATTTAATTTACCTCTTTGCATACAGAACAGCAATAACTTGTCTGAAGTTGTTTAGAATTAGGTTAGTATGTTTCATTATTGCTTTTGACACGTTCATCAAGACAAAGATATAACAGTACGTTTTCTAAATTCGTGTGCAATCACTTGAAGATTCTTGTTTAAGGTATACATGTATTACTAAATGGATATAGACCACGTGAAATAACTAAAGGCACTACAAGTATATATTCATAACAAAAGCGAACATATTTACAGTAAGTTATTTAAATGTGTAAGTAATCATATATCTATAAAGGTTTGATATTAAAATTAACATGCAAACATAAAAATAGATATGAGCCGCGTCACGACAAAACCAACATAGTGCGTTTGCGATCAGCACGGATCCAGACCAGCCTGCGCATCCACGCAGTCTGATCAGGATCCATGCTGTTCGCTACACAACCCTATTACAAGTAGATAAAATGATAGTAAACAGCATGGATCCTGATCAGACTGCGCGGATGCGCAGGCTAGTCTGGATCCATGCTGGTCGCAAACGCAAAAATATTTATGTGAAAGAAATACGTTTGTAAATAAAGTGTAAGATTAACATGTTGAATTATTAAACTTTCAAACGCTTTGTGGAAGTTATTATGCCGCATGACTCTATCAAAGTGTTGACTTTATGTTCACGTAACATTTTGAAAATACTAGTTTTTAACACCCTTAATGACTTATCAACTTAAGAAAGAACCAACAATTTATTTCTACATGCTTTTTGTATTTATGTTATAAAATTTTATCAGGCTTTTTTTGTCAATTTTAGTTGTCGACATGATTTTCCGTTTCCACTTTTATATAAACTTCAACATTTGTATGTCTGCATGATGATCAAAATGTCAATATTTTATTTCCTCCTTGGCTTTGTTTAAAAAGAAATAGTTTGGTACATTGCTTTAGGCTTATTCACATTTTCCCTTTCATTAACAACTGCTTTAAAACGAATACTAATTGGAAACAATGATTTGTTTGGTAGAAAATCATCATTTAATTTAATAAAACTTAGACGAAATAAACTCTGATACTCTTAAGTATTTTTTCTCGTGTAAGACATAGAATTTAGCTTCATTTGAACAACTTTCATAAGTCAATTGGTCAATTAGTTTTTTTGAGGTAAGAAATTTACATTGAGTTTGTAGCCGGTACATTCATTAATAATGACATTGAAATAAATTAAGTTTAAAATTGGCTCGTGTCGAATAACGTGTCAATTGTGTCCTTTACTATCTAACTTTTAAAATTTTCCACTTAAAAATCATAATTTCGGTCTGATATTCCCTTACATTATATCAAATGTTTCATTAATAAGCAAACGGCTGGCTGCGCGGCAGACAGTTCCTTTTAAGTACAAAGAAACCTTTGCAAAAATCAGCAGGAGTATTTCACTTTGATGCAAATTTATAGCCTTTTAGTGTTTGAGTATATTTAAGATGTAAAATCAATCGGGTAAAAAACTGTTTCATTTCCTTCTTATTACTGTAACAGACATCTCTAATATATTTCGATAAATAATACATAGTTTAGGAACACATTGGTGGATATATAATATATATATAGACTTAACTTTACTAATTCAGTGAAGGTTTGTTTTTCACTAACAGACTGTTTTATTTCTAAAAATAGATTTTGTTTTATTATATATTGAATAAAAGTATTGTATCGATCTGGAGGCTGTTCTGTTTGATGATGATGATAATGATGATGATGATGATGATGATGATGATGATAATGATGATGATGATATGACGTATTAGTGAACTTTACTGTAGCTATAGAAATGTTCTTTAATAATCGGTATTTCTAGCTAGCCAATCGAAAACAACGATTTCTTATCATAATAATTCGAACATTGTCTATTTGCGGAATACTTTAACTCTGTAAACATTCATAGCTATATACATATCAGTTGAAATTCAACACTTCCACAAGGATTAACACACCATTCCATAAACTGTTTCATTAGAAGTTTCATCCTTTTTTTTTTGCTCAACCAGTTTCTGGTCTTTAAAGTTACATTTTCCCCCTTTATCACTATCGTTTGGCCTATTATTTCATAATAACATTTTCTTCACACAATATGCGTATATATACAGTTAGAATGGTTCTGAAGAAATAGGTCGAGTCGACATAGTATAGTCTTGTATACGTGTCCTAACAAATGTCAGTTTTGTATGATTTAGTAATTCAGATAAATCAAAGTCAAATAATTCAGAAATGACATAGATCTTTTGTGTATATCCTACGATCGTTTAAAACTACAAAAAATAAACAATACAAAAAAAAATCAAGGGAACGACTTTACTTGTCGTTTAGAAACGACATTCGCCTGCTTACACCTGTTATCGGTTAATATTTGTTCGCTTTTGTTATGAATAATAACTTTTAGTGCCTTAAGTTATTTCGCATCATAAATATCCATATATATATAGTAACAGACTTTAAACAAGAATTGTGACGTGATTACACACCAATTTAGAAAACTTACTATAAATCTCTCTCTTGATGAACGTGTCAAAAGCAATAAAGATACTTCTTAACCTATTTAGATACCACTTCAGACATTGAAATATTTGTTGCCAACAATAAAATAAGACGCTTTTCACACCAAATCAGACGAAAATTAATTATGACATAGATCTTATTCATCAGCATCAGTTCGTACTAGCACCATGCAACTTATGCGTGGTATGACCATAAATGTGTCGGTGTCGACCTTTAACATCAACAAAAATATAAATTGACAGCACGGTGTCAGTTGGCACTTTCATATGTTATTGTTGTATAGGTGGAGTATAACTAACTTTATAACATTTAAATACAAAATAGGCCAGAAATATAATAAAACATCAATAAAATTGTACAAAAATACAATAAGAAGAGCATCACTGTCAAACAATATCAATAAAATAAAAGGGTACCGAAATATAACGTGCTTTAACTGATGTACTTAAATTGTCAATTTTTAATGTTCACAATAATAATATTTGATATATGACAAGAGTGATATTTTTTAAGTTAGTATACCCTTAATGCATTACCTTTGCTTTGAAAAGTATTCAAACAGGCTAGAATTACTATCAACTGCATTGAAACCGAAGGACCAGGGTTCCTTTCTTTTTAACATTATTTATGGTATCTCTCAGATCCCTTATGGAACGACAAATTACCTGTCTAATAAAATAAAAAAGACTACACTATACTTTCTTTTTGAATAAATGAATGTAGAAACTATATATTAATTATAAATAACCACAAACTATATAAGTTCAATTATTTTTTTTATTGGATAAAATTAATTTCATATTGGATAATCGGAAAAAAATATTAATTCCAATATTTTTTGTAACATGACAACAATATTTTATAAAGGAAAATGCTGATTGAAGATTATGCGGCAGACAATTTTTATTGGAAAACAAATGGGGGAAAAAGAATCATCAGATGTATAGCATTGTTGACAAATAGGATTTTGTTATTTCTACTTTATTCTTAATTGAAAACATAATCAGAATAAAACTTTATCGATTCCTTCTTTTTACAAACGAAATGCTTTTCTTTATTTCAATAAATATAACATTGATTGGAAAATCAGTACAGCAATACCAAAATACTGTTGTTTTTCTTTATGATCGAAACTAAAGAAAAGAATTGTTTTGGTATAAGCTTTATGCCTTCCTGAGTATCTATAGTTGATTTATACAATAATGTTTTAAACGAATAAGATATATTCTATATATTCAATATCACAAAGAACCGGTCAGTATAAATTTTACGAATGAAATACAATGCTTTAAAATGCATGTTTGCATTTTTTATTTTTCTTTCGACAGGATTAAGCATGCATTTATTTGCTGTTTTTTTTTAAGAATACAAATATTTTCTATGTTAATGTAATATTGTAAGGTCACATGCACGTTTGCTTGTCAAAACATGTTAACATTACATAATATTTAATTGACCATAGATATGATCTTTTACTTTTACTTAATTTAATATTTGACACTTTAACTTGGAATTTTGTCCCATAGGAAACAAAGCAGTAACGTGTTAAGTGTCAGTCAGTCAGTCAGTCAGTCGGTCTATTGGTGATTCCTTCAGAAAGTAAGAAAGTACGTAAAAAAGCAAATTAATCATTCAATCAATTTATTAAGTAATTAAGAGAAGATATTTATGAAATGGAGAAAATAAAATAGTAAAAAGTGACACTTCTTCAAATCTAAAATTCATTACAACAAATGATATATTTAGTTGAACAACAACAATTTTTCTATTACTTTTCCTTTTTTGAATGCATGCTTACAACCTTACAGGATTGCAATAGGCATTACCATTAAATAACATTAAAGAAGACTTACTTGAATCTTTTACAAGGAAGACGAGCCAATTAAGCTATTTCAAAGGTTAAACTACTTCAGGATAAAAAATGTAAGACAAATGAGATTAAATGTGACATTTGAATCTGCCATTTAAAGCAAGAGTCTGATTTTTTTCAATTAGTTTATTTTAGATGACTTGCCATACTTAACATTTAAAGGCAAAGAAGGGAATATAAATTGTACTTATACCTTGTCAAATGTGTTATGGCATATTTTGAGAAAATTATTTAACACTATTCAGATTAAAGGGACTCCACTGAGGTTTTTTGACATGATTGGACTGAAAATATTTTTTCTAGATAAATTTTCCATTTGATGTAGGTTTAGACCACTAATCTTTGTGCAAAATTTCAGATCATTCGCGCACTTCGTTTTTCCAGAATAATTATTCAAATTTTAAAAAAGTACCCAAAATGAAAAGTGTTTAAATGTTTTTCACTCATAGCGGGCTAAGAAAAGCATAAAAATACGATTTTCAATTTATTTCAAAGTATATTTCTTAACTATCTTTGCATATATTCCTGTTTAAAGTGTCCCAGCTCAATTAATATGTAAGCAATTCAAATATTATGTTTTTAGGCTTTAAAACCTCAGTGGAGTCCCTTTAAGATAAATTATTACAAATGTACATATTAATTTATGTTAACTCATACAAAACTAATACCGATTAATATGATAAATAAAATGTCGAATGTATTTTTGCAACACCATTTATACTGCATATAATTTGGCTTAGTGTAAATATAACCGGCTATATATAAAGTAAGATAATACAATTGCTCTATAATCTAGCATGAGTTTATTTATATTTAAAAAAAGGTAACTGTTACAATGGATAGTAACACAAAATTAAATTTGTTTCGAAATAAGAAAGCGGGACAATCTGTCTTCTTGCACTTTATGCTTATCGTTATATGTTTGTGCCTATGTCTACCTGCAACTTATGATGATTGTTATGTGTTTTTGATTCTCTCTACTAACACTTAATGCCGATTGTTATGTGATGTCGCCTCAGTCTGTCTATTTGCACTTTTACGCTGATTGTAATGTGTTTTTGCCACTGTTTCGTTGCACTTTAAGCTGATCTTTATATATTCTTGCTTCTGTACTTTCACTTTACGCTGATTGTCATGGGTTTTTCTCACTTAACGCTAACGTTTCTTTCTTTTTAATTTCATTTGACGCTAACATTATGTGGTTTTGCTTCTATCTATTTGCACGTTACGCTAAACGTTATGTGTGTTTGGTTTTGTATAAATCTATGTTTTAGAACTGAAACACTGGTTGACGTTTTCGATAATTGTTTTAATCATTTAATTAATTAAAGCACATTACAAAGAAACAAATATGATTTGAGGCATTCTTTATTCGTTTTAAAGACCCATTAAGTGTCAGAAAATGATACTATTTTTATTTCTCTAAACCATTTTTGTTTTTCTTTCTAGTGTTCTGTCACAGTTTTGTTAAAGGTCATATACATGTAGCTGAACCAATTTTACTTTGCTTATTAAGAAATTTTGTGCACTTTTGTACACTGCGATTTGAAATCAATTATTGAATTTAAAATGCAACATTGTTTACTTAATATGGTAGTCAAAGTACAACGGTGTTAACAATTTAGAACTGTCTTTGATAAATTAAATCACATTTTCTTCTACCCTTTGTTATCATCTACATGTTCGAAATCAATTACTAAAACAGAACAGATCACACGCCCTTTTATTATCATTTCAATCAACGTACACATTGGGCTTAATGTGCTTTTAAATTGCTCTGTCTAGACTTATCAAAACATTGAATTACACTTGTAATTGCTTTCGGTCGAATAGTAAACAATGAAATAGCATCTTTACCCTTTATTTACGCTTCTTCTTAGTTATAAAGGAAGACATTTCGATATATACCAAACAATTTGGAGACGAAAATCTTGATGTAAAGATAATACAAACAACTGTTGTCTAGTCAAATCCTATCTATTAACTGATTCGCCGTATAATTACAATGAACATCTTAATAACCGAATGTCCATTTGTGCATTTTATTACGTAATATAAAGCAGATCGATCTTACAAAAATAATTATGTAATTCTCGCGTGAATATCACAAAATTTAGCATTGCTAATGTACGGTACAATATCTTCAGCAATTCTTGTATCTTTTAGTTTTTAAAGTTTTGTGTTGCTGTAGCTGTTTGTTGTATGTCCTGTTAGAGGGATACTTATACAAAATAACGACAAAAATATTAAAATGATTTTTTGAACATAAATCACGCTAAAATAACATTTCTTAATGTCCCAGACTCGATTTTGGTATAGATTCTATATATTCTGGTATTGAAGCGTAAACACATCTATATATGTTGAACTAAAATTAGACGCCTATTTCTGCCGAATAGTTTTAAAACAAGTCATGTGACCTTAACAAACCCTGGAAGTTACAATAAAATACATTCAATTTGTATGACTGGAACAGGTCAAAATCATTCATTTGACATGTTCTTTAACGTTTTCAAAGTTCATTGTGAAACCAATTGTGAAATCTTAACGCTCTTGATAACCTGACCCACGTGGGTCAAGTTAGGAAACCACAATTTCACTCTTTATATGGATAAAAGTTTTGTTCATTTGACAGCCAAGTGTATTTACAGAATAATGAATAAAAATTTTAAAACTAAGAAATGAAAATTTTGCCTGTGTCTCCCTTTGAAGCTTTCAATAAGAAAATTAAGCATTAGCCAATAATGATCTAGAACATATTAAAACCCTCTCTATTATATTAACTGCTCAATACATCAAAGAGAGAACCTTTAATATCATGACAGATTACGACTTAAATATTCCATAACTTTCCAAATATAGCCTTTCATAGCATTTTTAAAAGTTGGTGGAAAATGATTAATATAAAAATACATATTAATGGCATTTTGTTTTCAGTTAATCACTCTCATCATGCTTTGTGTTATTTAAGGAATTTTGATACATTTGTTGTCAAAGCTAAAAAGAAAAAAACGACGACGCGAACAAGTATTTATCAGGTAACATTCTTAACGGAATGTGATTCTTTTTATTCTAATTCATGGATGCATTAGAAGTTAATATTATATGACTATGAAGTGAATATCATATCATCTTATTTGTTTGAAATTCCCTTTTCATGAGCATTTTATCTTTCAGAATCATCGACAGAAACGTGTGCATGCATATTCAAAGAATGATGTAATGTGTTGATATAACTGTACTGGTTGAACTGGTTGTAAACAATAAACACTTATCACTCCCTTCTCTTCTTACTCAGACAGGGCTTTATATAATACTGTTATCCAATTTAAAGAAGCTCTTAAAAGAGTGTACGTACAATCCTGTTTGAGATATACATCAAACTAATTGGATTTTGTTGAAATAAATCAACATTTCCTAGTAAAGGTAAGTGTACTTCTCAGTTAATGTTGTTGTTTTGGTTTGGAATATGCCTAGAGGTAGGCTTCGTTTAATATGATTAAAGAATTAAAAATAACGGACATTACTCTCTTGTAAATAGGTATTTCATAAAGGATTGAATAGAACATTTTATTTTTACTATTAAAACAAATAGTTTTGGCATGTCGAGTCTGTGTGGCAACTAAACTTTTTGATAAAAACAATTTTTTTGTTTTTAAAAATAAGTGTTAAGCTTTTACAAATGCTATTTTTATCTGATGCCAAACAAAGTTAATCGTTTTTTTAAAGTGTACACCGAGAATGAATCGTTATTTATACTATATTATAATATTAACCATATCAGTTCAAAACATGTTAGTCCTGTAAGAAAAATTAGCATGCTCAAAATACTATTGTATTGTTAACTTAACATTGAAATATCAATTTAAATCTAATTCTTAAAAGAATACATTAAATGTGCATGAATAAAGTGATATTGATTCAAATTAAATAGCTAAAAGGAATGTATTATTGATGTAAATCGAATAAATGTCAAAATGTTTAAGGTCTAAAAATAAATGCAAGTCAATATTCAATTAATCTTAAATTCATATATAGTAGAATTATACGATTTTTTTCAAACAATAAGTAGCTTAGGTTGGAATATATGGTCGATCACGTCAATTTTATAAATCGATATTGTTTCCGAATGAATAACATTTGGAGGATTAGCACGAAAGAAAAGTCTTTTTCATTCATGCCATGATTCTTATGTGATATTTGACGTAACAATGCAGACTAATCTGTTAAGCTCATGTAATTCATCTAATCTCTGACATTCTGAATGTCGACAACTTATTACTATATCTGATAATAGAGCCAGAAGCAATCAATAGCTAAAATCAAGCAACATGGAAAGCTGAAACTAATCGTTTGGCTTCTGAAAATATCATATACGGCAGCACGCAGAGTTGAGTTTGAGGCATTTTTGATTCGCTTTAAAGAACCATTAAGTGTCAGAAAATGATACTATTTTTATTTCTCAAAACCATTTTTTGTTTTTCTTTCTGGTGTTCTGTCACAGTTTGGTAAAATAACTTACAGCTAAACCAATTTTTTTTGCGAATTTAGTGCACTTTCGTACACTGTTATTTAAAATCACATGCAACGTTGTTTACTTCATATGGATGTCAAAGTACACCGTTGGTTTCATTTTAGAACTGCCTATTACAAATTTAATCTCATTATTTACTTCTACCTTGTGATAAGCGTCTACGATGTTCAAAATCAATTATTGAGACAGAAAATGTTCGCTCACTTTTCATGACAATTAACCTACACATTTTGCGGGCTTAATGTGCCTTTAAATTGTTTTGTCTAAACTTATCAAAACATTGAATTTGACTTGTAATTGCTTTCGGTCGAATAGTTAAACAGAAAATGGGAGCGAGGAAATAGCATCTTAAATCTTTTTTTACGTTTCTTTTTATGTTATAAAGGAAGACATTCCGATATAAACCAAACGATTTGAAGACGAAAATAATGATACAAAGATAATAAAGACAACTAGTCTTGTCAAATACTATCTATTAACTAATTCGCCGTATAATTGCAATGAACATAACATCTTGATAACTGACTCTGCATTTGAGCATTTTATTACATGATATCCTGCAGACTGATCTTAAAGAAATAATTATATAAACCTTACAATAATATAACAAAATTTATCATTGTTACTTTACGGCCTAATAATCTCCAGCAATCCTTTTATATTTATTTTTTAAAGCTTTGTACGTGTTGCTGTGGTCGTTTTTGTGGGCCCTGTTAAAAGGTTCTGGCCAATAGTGATCACATAATTATAAAGCCTTTTCTATTGCATTAACTGTTCAATCCCAGCTACATCGAAATGCCTCAAACAAAAAACCTTTAATATCTGGGCAGATAATAACTTTAAAACTCCACAAAATTCTAAATATAGCCTTACAAAGGATTTGTAGGATTTGTGGAGACTGATTATGCAATGATAAAAACACAGCTTAGGATATCTTAAGTTATTGTCAGCTTTGTGGTACTTGTAGTAGTTAATTTTTTGTAACAATTTTATGCAGTCTTATATAGTAAGCTAAAACGATAAGTTAAGCAAAGTTAAAACGACACGTACATGTATATATCAAGCAACAGTCTTAACTGAATATGAAATTCTGTTTGTGTACATTGATTCTTCAAATCATCGACATAAATTTGTGCACGCATGTTCAAAGAATGCTCATGTGTCCATATAACTGTACTGGTTGAACAACGAATAATTAACCACTTACTTCTTCTTTTTAAGTCAGACAAGGCTTTATATAATACTGTTATCCAATTTATAGAAGATTTTAAGTGAATAAACTGGCAATCCTAACTTATTGGCTTTTGTTTAAATAAATCAGCATTTCCAAGTACACATAACTTTACAACTTAGTTGTTATTGTTGTTGTTTTGTTTGTTTGGAATATGCCTAAATGATAGGTAAGCTTTGCTAAACACGATTAAATAAAAAACAGAATGGATCATTAGTCAAGAGTCTAGAGTATTTTATGAAGTTTTTAATTTTACATTTTTTTTTGGTTAAAGATGCTATAGTAAAACCAGGCAGTCTGAAGGACAGCTTAATCCGCCCTTCCGCAACAGGCATGGATTTGTCCTTTCTGACATTTAACAGAACAAGAACTTGATGTTGTGCCATGTTAGTATAAGCCTACAGTCTCATGATAGTTATTATTTGTGCCAAGTTATTTAAAATCATCCTTAAAGTCAAAACATTTATAGAGAACATTTAAGCTTGACCTTAGGGGTAGCAACCCAATTATTGCACTTTGCACATTGTCTCATAATGCTAACAAATTCAGCTGTTTAAAAGTTATGGGGCGGACACGAAATGTAGACTTTTTAATATTTTCCTTTAAGTGTGACATTGACCTTGGTGGTAGCAACCCAATTATTGTGCTCTGCACATCGTCTCATGATGGTGATTACATGTGCGTTTTTTTTCTTCAAAAATTGTTCAGCCGTTTAAAAGTTATAGAGAGGCACGAAATGACTTGTAATATTTGACATATCAGTGTGTGCTGACCTTGAGGGAAGCAATCAATTTATTGCGCTTTTCACATTGTTTCATAATGGTGATCATTTGTGCCAAGTTATTTCAAAAACACTTCAGCAGTTTAAAAGTTATGGATCGGATACGAAAGTGTTACGGACGACAGACGGACGAAGGCCATTCCTGTAATTCCCTTCCTGCTATGTGGAAGGGGATTAAAAATTAATTTGGCACATCTCAGGTGAGTTTGTTTAACGACTTCATTATTTTTATAAATAAACCTTTGTCGTAAAGATCTAACCAACAACATTTTTTAGCAGTTGGCAAACCAAATTTTAACATTTTATTTCAATTTTAAAGTGATGGAACACAAAGAAATATGAGTCTTTATACAACAATGTCAGTTTAGAATAAACATGGCATGCTTAAAATTCAAATGCTCAAATAAATCAAATAAGTATCAGTATGATCAATGTTTACGTTTTAAATAATACATGCATGACAATTTTCATTTAATCTCAACTTCATTTATAATAATAAAATGATTTCAGTTATATTAAAATAATATGATATGTTTTGTTCAAACAAAAAGTATCATAGTAGGTTTAAATGACCGGTTGCGTTAATGTCATAAATCGATTCTGTTTTCAAATATATAACATTGGACGATAACCACGAAAGAAAAGTCTGTTCATTTCCTGCCATGATTGTTATGTCATATAGGACTGATCCACGCAGTCTAATATGTTAAGTTAAAATCTGACATTCTAAATGTCGACAACTTACTACTTTATTTTATAAAAGAGCAACACGCAATCAATAGCTAAAATCATGCACCATATATAGCTGAAACTAATCGTTTGGTTTTTGAAAATATCTTATAAAAGCAGCACGCAGAGTTGATTAAAAAAATGCATATGCTTCCAACTGGAAACGTTTATATCAATTTAATTTGATAATAAAGATCTGCAGGTAGAATGGTTCATTAGCGTATTCAAAATGAGAGTCGAATATATTAATGAACTACTAACATGTAAAATTGCCAATATTTAATATAACAAGCTTGTTGATACCTTGTTGGACACCCAACCTTTTATTTTGTAATGTAGTTAAATATTTCTAGTATTTTGAAGTTTTTAAATATACGTCGATGGATCAATATGTAAAACAACATGGTTAAAATAGAGCAACTATTTTACAATTTTTGCTATGTCAACTCCTTCCACAGAAATACATTACTAAAGACGTTTAAATGCCCATTTAGCCCATGAAATGCTTTTATTAATACTATTTCTGACAGGCTTTTTAATTTTGTTGTTCTGTTACAGTTTCACAAAAGTAAAATATATTGCCAATTATCTGAACCATCTTTTGTCACTTTTACCTTTTGTTTATTAGTCAGAAAACTATGTTATTTATATTCTTCTACTTGTTACGACAACTTATTTCACATCTAACGCATCTTTGCTCAAGAGAAAAACATGTAAGATGCTCTAAGCTCAATATCTAAATGGTATAAAACCTTTTTGCCATTTCCTAAGAAAGACAATTTACATTAGTTTCTGTAGCATATGAGACCTTAATCCTATTTCGTAATGCTTCAACATTCTACCTTTTAGGTTTACAATTCAATGACTGACAAATGATCTCCAAAGTTCATTTCTATTCTTTATACGACGCCCTGTTTTTTTAGTCTACTAAAAGGGAAAAAGTAACATGGTGCTTAGTCTTGAAAACCGATGGGTGTTTAAGAACAGTCATTCGTTGCCCTGTCCATTATATATATTCCATTTAAGACCATCAGTTTATCTCAGTATATAAAAATTGCGTAATTTCACATTATGTTTAGTGGATTTTTTTCTCTTTATTACTCTTGGAATAGGTGAACAACTTCGCTTTCCCTTTAATATGAAAAAAAGCCGTTATAGTATTAAATTAGATTTTGAAACCTATCGCAATACGAAAACAAAACACAATTTGAAAAATAAAACGATATGTAACTGAGAGTCATTGCTGTCAGCATCTAAACTTTAAAAGAACTGTTCGCCTAAAGGGCTCACAGAGATGTCAACGTATTGTCAAACAATGGAGAATTAGCACTATAAGGCAAAACAGAATATTCTGAATCCTTTAAATATAATCATGCCATTTTACCAAGTTTCTGTTTTTATCCCCCGACGATAGATCGGGGGATAGTGTTTTGGTGTTGTCCGTCCGTCTTTCCGTCCGTCCGTCCGTCCATTCGTCCGTCCGAATTTCGTTTCCAGACTAGTTGCTGGAATTTAACGAAACGTTATGGGAATCTTCAATACCAAAAGATATGCGCATATCGTCGGCTTGTTCCGGTCCGACTCTTTAACTCAGAGTTATGGCCCTTGATCAGTTATGCAGTATGCATATAGAGTAAAATTTCGTTTCCGGACTAGTTCTCTGCAACTACTGGCTGGAATTCAACGAAACTTGATGGGAATCTTCAATACCAAGAGGAGATGCGCATATCGTCGGCTTGTTCTGGTCCGACACTTTAACTCAGAGTTATGGCCCTTGATTAGTTATGCAGTATGCATATAGAGTAAAAATCGTTTCCGCGCTTCTTCTCTGCAACTACTGGCTGGAATTCAACGAAACTTTATGAAAATCTTCAATATCAAGAGGAGATGCGCATATCGTCGCCTTGTTCCGGTCAGACACTTTAACTCAGAGTTATGGCCCTTGATTAGTTATGCAGTATGCATATAGAGTAAAAATCGTTTCCGCGCTTCTTCTCTGCAACTACTGGCTGGAATTCAACGAAACTTTATGGGAACCTTCAATACCAAGAGGAGATGCGCATATCGTCACCTTGTTCCGGTCAGACACTTTAACTCAGAGTTATGGCCCTTGATTAGGTATGCAGTATGCATATAGAGCAAAAATCATTTTCGCGCTACTTCTCTGCAACAACTGGCTGGAATTCAACAAAACTTTATGGGAACCTTCAATATCAAGAGGAGATGAGCATATCATGACCTTGTTCGGGTCAGACACTTTAACTCAGAGTTATGGCTCTTGATTAGTTATGCAGTATGCATATAGAGCAAAAATCGTTTCCGCGCTACTTCTCTGCAACTACTGGCTGGAATTCAACAAAACTTTATGGGAACCTTCAATACCAAGAGAAGATGCGCATATCATTGCCTTGTTTGGGTCAGACATTTTAACTCAGAGTTATGGCCCTTGATAAGTTATGCAGTATACAACCAGAGCAATAATTGTTTCCGTGCTACTTCTCTGTAACTACTGGCTGGAATTCAAAGACACTTTATGGGATACGAAGAGGAGATGTGCATATAGTCGCCTTGTTCCGGTCAGACACTATAACTCAGATTTATGGCCCTTGATTAGTTATGCCGTTTGCATACATCGCATTGGCATTTCCAGATATTGCTATTTAACATAGAGTTATGGCTCTGTTATTGCCCTGAATATTTATCAAGTTCAAAGAATGTTACTGTTTATGCCATGATCAATATATAAATAAAGCCTTATGTCTTCAGTTGTTGTGTTAGTAATAACCAGTACTCGGCGGGGGATATAAATTCAACGAATTTGCTTGTTGTGTATATTATTGACCGACAAACGAAAGATATATGTTACATTTAGTATTCATTGTAATCCAATTCCTTAGATTTTATGCATCTTTGGCATTAATTTTAAATCAATGATTTATCATTACACTGCTTTAAACTGTTTTTAGCTGAGGAAAAAAAGAAAAATAATTACTAAGTGCGCGTCAGACTGTTCCATTAAATGTCAAGACACCTACATAATCAGTAGTTGCAAATCACTTTCCCAAAGCATTGAAATTTATCGACACATTGAAGTTAAATTTATAGCCTTTAATATTTAAATCACGTCGTCCAAATTAACAAGATAAACATATAACCCTCTTCGTATTATAACAAATATTTTGTAATGGATTTTAATAAACAATCCATGGTCTGGTTACACGGTGGTATTTGTATAATTATGCACCCCCACCCTTCAAAGAAATGGGGGTATATTGCTTTGCATTTGTCTGTCGGTCGGTCTGTAGGTCCGTCGGTACTTAGACCAAATTGTTTCCGAGTGATAATTTAAGAACGCTTAGAACTTAGAACTTCAAACTTGGTATGATGATTGATATGACCAGTAAATGACCCCTTTTAATTTTGGGGTCAAGGGATCAAAGGTCAAAGTCACATTTACATTGAATGTAAAAACGGTTTCTGAGTGATAACTAAAGACAGATTAGGCCTAGAACTTAAAACTTGGTATGGTGATTGCAAATGACCCTCAGATGAACCCTATTTAATTTGGGGTTAAGGGGCCTAAGGTCAAGGTCACATTGACCTTGTACGTAAAAACGGTTTCCGAGCCTAAAGAACGCTTAGGCCTGGGAACTTCAAATTAAGAATGATGATTGATCATGACAAGCCAAAGACCCCTATTGATTTTGGGGTCAATGATTCAAAGGTCAAGGTCACATTAACCTTGTAGGTAAAAAAAGGTTTCAGAGCAATAACCTAAGAAATCTTAGGCCTAGGAACTTCAAACTTTGTATGATGATTGTTCATGACCAGCAAATGACCCCTATTGATTTTGGGGTCAAAGGTCAAGGTCACATTGACCTTGTAGGAAAAAACAGTTTCTAACCAATGACTAAGGAATGCTTAGGCCTAGGAACCTCAAACTTGGTATGATGATTTTCCATGACCAGCAGATGACACCTATTGATTTTGGGGTCAATTGGTCAAAGGTCATGGTCACATTGATCTTGTAGGTAAAAACGGTTTCCGATAAATAACTAAAGAACGCTTAGGCCTAGGAACTTCAAACTTGGATTGATGATTTGTCATGATCAGGAAATGACCCCTACTGATTTTAAGGTCCTTGTAAGCAAAAACAGTTTCTCTAACCAATGACTAAAGAATGCGTAGGTCTAGGAACCTCAAACTTGGTATGATTATAATCCATGACCAGCAGATGACCCCTATCGATTGTTGGATCAATGGGTCAAAGGTCAATGTCACATTGATCTTGAAGGGAAAAACGGTTTCCGATCAATAACCAAAGAACGCTTAGGCCTAGGACCGTAAACTTGGTACGATGATTGTTCATGACCAGCAGATGACCCCTACTGATTTTAAGGTCAAAGGTCAAGGACACATTGACCTTGTAGGTTAAAACGGTTTCTGATAAATAACTTGACAACCCATAGGCTGTTGGCCCTCAAACTTGGTAGGTGCATTGAACTTGACCAGTAGATGACCCTATTGATGTTGGGATCAAGAGGTCAAAGATCAAGGTTGCATTGACCTTGAAGGTAAAAACAGTTTCCGATCAATAACTTGACAAGCTATGGGCTGTTGAGCATATGAGCTATGAGCATAACCATTTGTAGGTGGATTGGTCTTGGCAAGTAGATGACTCCTATAAATTTTGAGGTCAGGGGTTCAAAGAAAAAGGTTGCATTGTCCTTGCATTTCAAAATGGGTTTCTATCAATAACTGGACAACCCATGTACCCTTGACTTTCAAGCTTTACAGATACATTGCTTTTGGCCAGAAGACGATCTCAATGGATTTTTGGCGTTAAGGAGTCAGAGGTCAAGATCACTTTGACCTTACAAGTAACAATTCTTTCTGATCAATATACTAACTCATGGGCCCTTTACCTTCAAACTTCACAGGTGCATTGGTCTTGGCCAGTAGATAACCCCTATTGATTTAAGGGTCAAACGTTAATGTCATATTGACCTTGTATGTAAACACTGTTTTTGACAAATAACTCAACAACTCAAATTGCCTTGATTGATATTTTTTATTAAAGTAAAAATCCTTTTGGTATACATTTCAAGGTTTTATGTAATATAACAACTTGGCTGTCATTAATAAGGTCTACATGATTCATAAATTTTATGCATATATTATTTGTTAAGATCTGTAATAACATTGCCATAAAATTGCTGCACGCAACCTTTGCGGTCACAATTACCTAGTGACAAGTCATGACCAGTACTTAACTCTTATTGATTTCTGGTCACTATGTCAAAAGTCAGTCATAATAACCTGACTAATTGGCTGCTGATAGTGGGAATACATGTTTTACAAACATATCTTGTTTTAAAATAGGTTTTAAATAATTTTATTCACCTTCTTTTCTCCAATGCTTTATTATACCAAATAAGCAATAGAAATGAATTTTTTTTCATTATAAAACAAAATATGAAACGGTTACGCATTATAAATATATAACCTAAATAGGGGAAAAAACTTAAAATCGTAATACCGATTTTAATTTTTAATATACTCAAAATCAATTTTTATGATGATTTATTTTAAAAGTTAACAATGACCGCGACAATAACAAAAAATACAGCAATAAAAAACACATTGTCATTCTAAGAAAGTATTTAAATCATAGTAAATAAAAAACAATCTATAAGCATATATCTTAATCGTCTTTTTGTGCACTATTTATAACCCTCCTAATATTTTTATATATTCGAGTACAAAGTGGTACGCTTTACAGAACTGTCGGTAACATTACAAGTTGCACATAATGGCATTTTGTCAGTAAATGTCTGACAAGTTTTGACAGGTTTGCACCAATAAGGAAGTAAAAACGAAATGTTAAACATAAAGTTAAATTACACTTGTGATAAAAACATACCCTCCTTCTGAATAAATACTGTTTTTGTCTAGAAATAGATTTAAGTCCTGAGGCGGTTCTTTTACTTTTCCATTAAATTGCCTTTCAACAACACTGAAATGTCATTTACATGTGCAGGGTTTGGTAAATAATTTAAGAAACTATATTTTGTTTCCATTATACATTCGTTTAATGTTCTCTTTTGAAATACAAAATAACTTAAAGATTCTGTATGTGGTAATTGAGGTTGTTATTACATTTAACTGAAGTCTTATATATGTATATAATTATGCTAAAAACAATTTTCAAACATCTAAGAATATGTTAAATATGTACAGCAAATATTTTTGCACATTATTTGCAATCATTTAAAAACATGCATTCATTTCTTATTAAAACATTTGACTTAGACTTTATATGAAATAAATTTCTAATAACCTCCCTTTATTCTCATGAAATGTTAAATTCGGTAATATCTTTAAAAATAATGCTTTTTGGAACTTACAATATTGATAAATCTTAATTTGAGCATCATATTTATGATATTAAACCATACAAAAATGTGTAACAGGATCGATCTTTAAAAAAACTAAATGCCGTAGAATGTATGTCGATAAACGTTTTCATAAAGCTTTCTCTTCTAATTCTCTGGATTTGTGTAATACGCATGCAGTGCATTTGACTTTAACGTTTAGATTGTTTACAAATTCCTTGTCAATTTATAAACTTTACACTGCATGACTACCTACTTCGTGCGAGTAATTAAAGCTTAACTGACTCTGAAGCGCAATGTTATGAAACTAACTATAATTATGTTTTATTTGAATCAGATATGAAAAAGATATTAGTTACTGTGTAAATTTGATAACTTTACACAATATTTTATATATTTTGCATATGATCGTACATTGATATACATTGTGTGATATGAAAATAGATTTTGTTATCAAACATATATACTTAATATATAGGAAGTTTTGATTTTTAATCATTCACATTAATCTTGTCAATATCTACAAACTAACAATTGACATTTTTTTATATTGGTCGTTAAAGCTGCTCATTAGATATACATGACTTAACAAACATCGTGAATGACATAATGTGTCTATAGTGCTTTTAAAATTAGAATACAAATGAGGTACAAATGTATTTTGATTTTGTAGAGATTTTTATTCTTTCGAAAATATAATGAGAACAGTTGTAGTCACTTGGATTTTGTTTAACCACTCAATATCAAATCAACGAATATGCGCATTATCTTAGTGTAGTTACATTCCCATGCTAAGAACTCATTATTACAAAGCCTTACAACGAGGCAATGTACATGCTAAAATCATATTACATTGTTCTGAAGTTACTAAACTCTAACCAAATAAATAGTTGTGTTATACAAGCATAATGTTCTTATTACCTGCAGTGTTTATTGCCCTTTGTATTTTATCTAGCAACTTGTTAAGTCAATATAAAATAATTTCTAAGATACTCTGTCCCGCCTGTCTGGCACATGTAGATCCGCCCGAAGTTTGTTGTATAAAAATGCGTATCAAAATTTGAATAATTATTGTTCAATAATATCTTTCAATCACAGAAACCATTGCATTATTTGTAATGTGCAAATGTATTGTTTCATTTTACAATGAATGCTGCTATGTAACTTTCGACCGATTTATCATAAAAGCACTCGCTGTTCTGATAGCTGATTGGCTAATGATCTAGCAATTACTTTAGTGACAAAATGTACAATTTTGTTTGGCTCACTTCTACATGTGTAAATGTCCCTCCTTTATTTAAGCATGACCAAACTAAATATGTCATATTAAAGTGACATTATGCCCATCCAAGGGTATATAGTGAGTGAACGGGTGAAGATCAAAATAAGTTTTCATTTTGCAATAATTCCTTTTAATTTAATAATTAAGTTTGCATAAACAATAAATAACGCACAGATCCAAACGAAATTTCTGTAAATGTCCATTAGAATTTACCTATAGCGCTTAGTTTATAAAAAAGAGTGGGACAGTCTTTTTATATTTTAGGCAGATTTTTAATTTTATCCTTAACATTTTCCAATATCAAACACTATTTTGACAGTCAATCTTTTGAAATATAAAGTCAAATCAGCTCATCTTGACTATGAAAATATGAGCATAATGTCACTATAATAAGTCAGTTGCATAATAACACGATATTTTTCAATGGAGATCTTTAAATAAAAGTTTAAATTGATCGAAAATGAAACATAAAATGTTTGGATTTATTTTGTTTGTTGAACTTAATTATAAATTGTAAGATTGGTGGGACAACAGAAATATTCGGCCAATAAACAGAATAGACGAATGCAAAGTACCAATACCGAAAGTATACAAGGTAATACAAGGTGATACACTAGGGATATCACAGTCTTTCTGCTGGGCATTTTTGTAAAATGTGCGGACAGGTAAATTGTCTCGGACAATAAAGTTTAAACTTTGTTATATAATACATTCTTCTTCCAATATAATTTCAGTGCCTAATATAATAGTTAAATATGACAACATTTATTTCTATTGAAAATAAGTTTCCTGGTGCGAGTTTTTTTAATCAAGCTTTTGCATGAAAAAAAATATTAAAACTGCAAAAGTATGACTTCTAATTTGGTTTTTAATCTTTATACTTTAAATACATTGGCCTTTATTTCTAAACCTTTGTAATAAGGTCGAAATTTTAGTATATTTTAATTGAAGAAAATAATGCCTTAGCCTCAAGCAGCGCATCAAGCAGTAATATCACGATCCAAAATGATTTTTTTTGATAATTATACATTATTTCCGATAGAACAAAATTGTATATTTATTGTAATTTCAAGTTTGTTGTATTTGAATATCTTTTAGATCAGCGGCTTATGTTACATGAAAAATTAACTCATGTTATGACCTCATTACGCTACTGTTACAAATATAACAAAATTTGTTCCTAAATATAAATCAAGACATGTGTTTTACTCTAAGTCCCTTACTTGTTGATGAGCAAACAAAATGTATCTGTTGTAAAAATAATGTATTACCAATCACAAACAAGATCACATGCAAAATAAAAAAAAACCCTTTTTTTTAATTATAATCAATTTATCTTTTTTTCTTTCACGTGATAAAACAATATCCAGGACACACCTAATCTTATAAAATATGTTAATTTATATGAAGGCGTTAGGCTTTCCAATTGATTCACTAGACATAATAAATCAATCGTTGTCTTAATCTTTTCAGTAGCTTTTACAGTAGCTGAAGAATTGTAAGTGTAAAAAAAATGTTTTTCCTACCAGTTAGTCAAATCAAAGTGGTATTTTCTTAATGCAATACTTCTGTCTATAAGCCTATCCTGCCTGAATATCATATTGGTCTGCAGCATCCGCTTATGATATTCTTAATTTCTTAAACAGCTTATTCAAATGTCATTATATATAAAGCTGAAATACGTGCACGACCATTTGTTTTGAAATTGTTCCGTTTTGTATAACTGCGATTTTTGGATACATACAAGTACAAAATTAACAAATCATTATCAAAAAAAAATTGCAAATGAAAAATGCAAATTTTACATCTAGCTATTGAAATAATTAAAACATGACAATGCATAAATTTTACGTTCTTGTAATGTAAAGCTATGGAGAAAAGGGCGATTCTTAACTTAATTCTCTGCTTTTTATTGTTCGTCATATAAAAACATTCAATTGTATCTATATTAACAACAATGTTTAAGCATTAAAACAATATTCAAGTTTCCTTAATGTAAGACTGTACTTAATTTGTCAAAAGCAATAATAAAACATCTTTACCTAGTTAATTACGATTTCAAAAATCTCTTTTCAATAAATATTGTCAAGTTTGTATCGTATGTGACGACACGATTTTGCAAGAGAGCAATCTAGGTGTTTTACCTCAGAGGCGAATGTGGAAAATGATCTTTGTTTATTTGTTGATGTATAAAAGATACATGGTTATGCTTAGAGTCAGCAAAAGAAAACATAATAAAAGTCTTGTTGATAAGTCAATATGCAAATGGTTTGCCAAATATTGTCGACTTTATTTTTTGCAACACGATTTATAATTATTGCATAAAATTTTTGTTAGTTATAACCGGCTAAAGTTAGATAACACACTTTCTCTATAATTTAGCATGAGTGTACATTTAAAAACAATTAGGTAACTGTTACAATGGGAAGTCACACAAAATTTAATTTGTGTCAAAATTACATAGAGGTACCTCTTAGTTCTGTCTTCTTGCTCTTTTTCTAATCATTATTATGTTTGTGCCTCTGTCCACATGCACTTTATGCTGATTGTTACCCTCTACTGGCACTAAATTCTGATTGTTATGTCTTTTTGCTTCAGTCTACTTACAGTTTACGCTGATCGTTATATGTCTTTTCCACTGTCTAATTGCACTTTATGCTAAGTGTTTTGTGTTTTTGTTTCTGTTGCACTTTACGATGGTTGTTATGTGTTTTCCCCCTGTCTACTTACAGTTGACGCTGACTGTTATGTGTTTTTCCTTAACTGTACTAGCACTAAATGCTGATTGTTATGTGTTTTTGCCTCTGTCTAATTGCACTTAACGCTGATCGTTATATCTTCATGCTTATATTTACTTTCACTTTACGCTGATTGTCATGTGTTTTTCCTTCTATTTAATTTCAATTGACGCTAACGTTATGTGATTTTGCTTCTATCTACTTGCACGTAACGCTGATCCTATTGTGTGTTTGGTTTGTTTTTGATAATTTCTTACTCATATGAGTAATGAGAGCACATTACAAATATACAAATATGTTTTGAGGCATTCTTGATTTGTTTTAAAGACCCATTAAGTATCAGAAAATGATTTTTAAAACAATTTTTATGTTTTTCTTTCTGGTGTCATGTCACAATTGGTAAAAGGCCATATAGCTGAACCGATTTTGTTTTGAGAGTTTAGTGCTCTTTCGTACACTGTGGTTTGAAATCATTTTAGAACTGTCTTTGACAAATTAAATCACATTTTCTTCTACCTTTTGATAAGCATCTAGCATGTTCAAAATCAATTATTAAAACAGAACACAGCACATGTTCGCCCACTTTTCATGACAATCAACGTATACATTTGGCGGGCGTAATGTGCCTTTAAATTGCTTTGTCTAGACTTATCAAAACATTGAATTAGATTTGTAATTGCTTTCGGTTGAATTGTTAAACAGGAAATGGGAGGGAGGAAAAATCATCTTTCATCTTTATTTACGCTTCTTTTTACGTTATAAAAGAAGACATTCCGATAAAAACCAAATTATTTGAAGGACGAAAATCTTGTTACAAAGATATTAAAGACAACAGGTGTCTAGTTAAATAATACCTATAAACTAATTCGTCGTATAATTACAATGAACATCTTGGTAACCGGCTGTGCTTTTGAGCCTGTTTATTAGTAATATACTGCAGACCGATCTTACAAAAATAATTTTTACCATGTAAAATTCACAAAAATTATCATTGCAACTGTTCGGCCTAATATCTCTAGCAATTCTTTTATCTTTTAGTTTTTATAATTTTGTGTTACTGTAGCTGTTTGTTGTGTGTCCTGTTACAGGTTAAGCATTGTCCAATAATGATCTAGAACATATAAAAAAACATATCTCTTATATTACCTGTTCAATACCTAAAAGAGGTAATCTTTAATACCATGGCAAATTAAGACTTAAAAGTTCCACAACTTTCCAAATATAGTCTTACAAAGGATTTCTAAAGTTGGTGGAGACTGACTTATATAAAAAGTACAAATCAATGGCATGTTGTTTTCAGTTGATCACTTTGATCATGTTTTGTGTTATTTAAGGTCCTTTTTGTTACAATTATGATACACTTGTTGTAAAAGCAATGAATGAATAAATAAATTAATAAACAACAAAAAAAAGTAAATAAATAAAAAAAGTAAACAAAAAATAAACACGGTGCGTACATGTATTTATCAGGTAACATTCTTAACGGAAAGTGATTCTTTTGATTCTAAGTCATGGATGCATAAGAAATTAATATTGTATGACAATGAAGTGAATATCATATCATCTTATTTGTTTAAAATTCCTTATTAATGGGCATTGCATCTTCAAATCATTGACATTAGTGTATGCATGCATAGTCAAAGAATGATAAAATGTGTTTACTATATGTAGATATAACTGTACTGGTTGAACTGGTTGTAAACGATAAACAATTAACCACTTCCTGTTTTGTAAGTAAGACAAGGCTTTGATATCGAATTTATGAAACTCAGACAGGGCTTTATATAATAATGTTATCCAATTTATAGAAGCTCTTAAAAGAGTGTACTTACAATCCTTTTGAGATATATATCAAACTAATTGGCTTTTGTTTAAATAAATCAGCATTTCCAAGTTAATATAATAATGCTACTCAGTTAATGTTGTTGTTGTTTTGGTTTGGTTGGTTTAAACATATTTATTTTTATGTCAAATTACTATTATACACATCAAACACGAAAGTTGTACAAAATAGTGATAAAGTGTTTTGAACTAGAAGCTCAAAGCTTATTGTAATTCTCTCTGTATACCCAGAGGATAGGTAGACTGAGATAAACATGATTAAATCAAAAACAAGAATGGATCATTAGAAACTAGTAAGTAGGTATTTCATGTAGTAAAACACATACTTTTGGCACGTCTCAGGTGAGTTTGTGTGACGATTTTAATTATTTAAATAAATAAACCTTTGCCTTAAACAATCAATGTAAAGGTCTAACTTACAACATTTTTAGCAGTTGGCAAATAAATTGAAACATGTTGCTTAAGTTTTAAAGTGATAGAAAACAAAAATGAATCGTTATACAACAGTATCAGTTTGTAGTTAGCCTTGTTATAAAAACGACATGCTCAAAATATTGTTATTATAATATTAACTGAAAGATATAAACTGAAATATTCTGCATGTATAAAGTGATATAAATTCTTATTGAATTCGGAATAAATGAAATAAATCGAGTAAATATCAGTTTGTTTAACGTCTTAAAATACATTAAAGTCAATATTCAATTATTCGTTCATTTACAATATAATAATAATATGATTTTATTCACAGCATAAAGTATGCTTTTCTTTTCAATCAAAATGTTTGAAATAAATAGTCGGTAACGTCAGTTTAATAATCGATATTGTGTTTAGATAAATAACATTGGACGGATTACCACGAAAGAAAGGTCTGTATCATTTCATGCCATTATTGTTATGTGATATTCGACTAATCTATGCAGACTAATCTGTTAAGCGCATTTCAATCATTTAATCTCTGACATTCTAAATGTCGACAACTTATTGCTTTATCAGATAAAAGAGCAATAAGCAATCAATAGCTAAAATCATGCACCATATATAGCTGAAACTAATCGTTTGGTTTTTTAAAATACCTTATAAGGTTGTACGCAGAATTGATTAAGAAAATACATATGCTTTGAACTGGAAACGTATATAGCAATTTTATTTGGTTATAAAAATTTGTAGTAAGAATGGTTCATTAGTATATTAAATAATGAACTGCGTACATGTAAAATGGCCAATATTTACTATAAGAAGCTTGTTGATATTATTCTTTGGCACCCGACCTTTCATCATGTCATGCAATTAAATATCACTAGTCTATTGAAGTAGATGGGTCGATATGATTGTAATAAAATTTGGTCAAAATAGAGAAAATATTTTACAATTTGCTATGTCAACCCCTTCTTCAGAAATACAATATAAAAGACGTTTAAAGGCCCATTTAGCCCCATATATGCTTTTATTTATTTTTTTGACAGGCTTTTCAATTTTGTTTTTCTGTTACAATTTCACAAAAGTTAAATATTTGGCCAATTATCTGAACCATCTTTTGCATCTATTACCCTTGGCCGTGTGAAAACTATTTTATTTATGTTCTGCTACTTGTTATGACAATTAAATCCACATCTAAGGAGAAAAATATTTAAGATGCTCTAAGCTCAATTTTTAATGGTATAAAACCCTTTTTTTCCCTTTTCTAAGAAAGATAAATTACGTTCGTTTCTGAGTCATATGAGACTTGAATCCAATTTCGTAATGCTTCAACATGCTTTCCTTTAGGTTTACACTTAATGACTGATAAAATTGCCGTCCCATGTCTATTTCTATTCTTTATACGACGATCTGCAATATTTTCTTATTCACAGTCTACTTAAAAGGAAAAGGTAACAGGTTGCCTAGTCTTGAAAACCGATGGGTGTTTAAGAACAGTTATTCGTTGCCCTGTCCTTTATATATATTCCATTTAAAACCATCACTTTATCTATACAAGAATTGTAATTTCACCTTATGTTTGATTGATTTTTTCCTTTACTCCAGGAACAGGTAAACAACTCCGCTTTCCCTTAAATATAAAAAAAGCCGTAAAAGTTTTCAATTAGATTTTGAAAATTATCACAATACGAAAACAAAATACAATTAAAAAATACAACGATATGTAACTGAGAGTCATTGCTGTGAGCATCTAAAATTTAAAAGAAATGTTCGCCTAAAGGGCTCACAAAGATAAAGATTATGAAGGCATTTTATTCATTTTGTACCAGGAACATTCACAATAGAATTATCAAACAATGGAGAATTTTCTGTTCTGTTCTTAATGAATCCTTTAAATATAATCATGCCATTTTGGGCGTCCTTATGAGTTTCTCTTTTGACTATATTGTACCAACGAAATGTATGTTACATATAGTATTCACTGTTTTCAAATTTGTTAGGTTTAATGCATGTTATTATTACCTAAAACATTGCTTGAACATTAATTTTAAATCACTGATTAATTATTACACTGCTTTCAATTGTTTTAATTGAGGGAAAAAGAAACATAATTACTAAGTGCGTGCCAGCGTGTTCAATTAAATGTCAAGACACCTACATAATCAGCATTTGCAAATCACTTTCTGAAAGCATTGAAGAGAAATCTATTGACACATTGAAGTCAAATGTATAGCCTTTGATATTTAAGTCAAATTGTACAAAATAATCAGTTAAAACGCATTTCCTCCTACGTTATATAATATTTGAATAGTTTAAGTTTTTATTCACTTCTTTCTCAAATGCTTTATTATACCGATTTAGCAATAGAAATGAATAATTTGTTTACATAAAAAAAAATATGAAACGATTCCTCATTAGAAATATATAGAGGATATTTGTTTGTTTGTGTGTAAGATGAAATTTTATTTCATCGAGTGGGCTTTAAAAACAGTATTCTCACGAGTGGCGTAGCCACGAGTGAGAATACTGTTTTTAAAGTTCACGAGATGAAATAAAATTACATCTTACACAACAAACAAACAAATTTTCTTTTTATTTTATGCTTAAAAACAAGTTAAAACGAAATTTCCATAATATTAACGTTAATATTAAAATCTGTTTTCCCCATTGAGAGCCCCATTTAGTCGGAATTTCTCATTAAAAACAAGAAGTCTTGAGCTGAAAAATAAGTCCGACAATCGACGTTAAATGACGGTAATATTATTCATTTTATTAAAAAAATATGAATGTTTGCTTGTTTTAATAATAAAAACAAACAATTCTTGTAGGAGAAAAAGTTCAACCATCCATCCATATTTCTGTTACATACTGCGAATTTATATTAGACCTGGCTTTGTAAAATGTAAGCGGCAGCCATTTTTTAAAGTTGTGTATTTCACGGGAGGAAAATAATTGTGTTTGATTCAGAGGAATATCATTTGGATTTGTTAGTCATACACCTTTTTAAAAGAAAGAAAACTTATTTGAGGATTGCAAAAGACAAAAAATAAGTGTTGACGATGTGAAAACATTCAAAAAAGCAGCTATGAAAATGGAAAACTTGGAAGCTGTCTCAAGAACGCTGGGTTGTTTTAACTTGTTCTTGGAGTGATGGCTGTCATTGTTTTTCAATTTTTCATAAAGCATACGACATTATTGCTCGTAGGATACTTTAATATGCCCAAATGTCATCAAGAGCAGTTTTGCATGTGGAAGGAATGTATTTTTCAGACTGTAAAAATGAAAACAAAAAAATTTAGAGACGAAATTTGGTGATTGGAATTTGATTGAATAGATGTAATTTTTGTTCTTTTTATTACTTTTGACATTTAAGTTATTTAACAATTTCAGCTTTGCTTTTTCTTTAAACAGCCTGACATTGTCAGAATTGTCAGCAAAAATAAAATTGAGGTACCACATGGGGAAAATCTTAAAAAAGTAGTTTCGTCATTGAAAAGTGTGAAATTATATTTTGATAATTTTCACTGTGAAATTATCAAATATAATTTTCTCGGATAAATCAGTAATCCACTGAAAAGCATAAAATAAATAACCTAAATAAGGGAAAACATGGAATCGTAATATCAATTTCAATTATTAATTAATTCTAACCAATTGTAATGATAATATTTTCATAAGTTATCAAAGACAGCGACAGTAAAGAAAAACGCAACAATTAGAAACATGTTGTCTTTATTATTAAGTATTTAAATCATGTTAGTACATGAAAACAATCTATGAGCATTTTTCTTGATACTTTTTTAAATTATTCCGCTTAACATAACTGTCGGTATCAGTTAAATCTGAATTGCACATGCTGTTTTTTTGTCAGTAAATTTCTGACAAGTTTTGACAGGTTTTCACCTATAAGGAAGCAAGCACAATACGAAATGTTTAAACACGAATTTGATATAAACTGGTGATAAAAAAACAATCACACTCCTTCTGAATCTTATGCAATTTTTGTCTAGAAATAGATTTACGTCTTCGAGCGGTTCTGTTACTTTTCCATTAAATTGCCTTTCAACAACACTGAATTGCCATTTACATGTGCAGGGGTGGTAAATTATTCAAGAAGCTTTTTCCATTATATATTCGTCTAATGTTCTCTTTTGAAAATTGCACAAAATAAATTAAAATAAATAAATGCCGTAGAATGTCTGTCGATAAACGTTTTCATAAAGCTTTCTCTTCTAACTCTGAGGATCTTTGTTTATTAATACGAATTCAGTGCCTTTGACTTTAACCTTTAAATATATTACTGCTTCTTTATACAATTATAAACTTTACAATGCATGACGATCTACTTCGTGCGAGTAATTAATGCATAATCGACTCTGAAGCGCAACTTTTATAAAACTTATTATTATTATGTTTTATTTGATCTGAAAAAGATATTTAAGTAACTGTGTAGATTTGATAACTTTACAAAATATTTTATATATTTTTGCATATTTGCGTACATTGATTTACATTGTGTGAATTGATAATAGTACCTTTTTGTCTGTAAAGATTTATAGTATCAATTCTTTTGTTTTTAATCTTAATACTTTACAATACATTGGCCTTTTTAATTTTTTTATAATAAGGTTGAAACTTTAGTAGTTTTTAATGGAAGAAAACAATGTCTTAGCTTCAAGCAGCACATCAAACAACAACATCACGATCCAAAATGATTTTTCTGATAATTATACATTATTTCCGATAGAACAAAATTGTAGTTTCATTGCAATTTGACGTTTGTTGTATTTGAAAATATTTTGGACCAGCGGCGGCTTATGTTTCATGAATAATCAACTTATTTTATGACCTCGTTCTGAAACTGTTACAATTATAACACAATATGTTCCTGCTATAATAATTTGCTTCAATGCAAATTCAAATTATCTTGTTGTTAACTCTCAGTTCCTCACTTGTTGGTGAGCGAATAAAATGGATCTTTGTATCAAAATGTATTACAAATCACAAACAAGATGACACTTCACTAATTATGTGCAAAATTTGACTGACCTTTCGAGAGTTATCAGGAAACGCCTACTATTTAACAGTCATGACCAGGCTTTTACTAAAAAAACGTATTTAGACAAACTGTAGACATCCTATGTGACTATCACAAATGCCTTGGTGTTATTTATATTATCTTTTCCTTTCACTTGATAAAACGCTATCAAAGAAAAACACATTTTTATCTTATAAATTGTCTGCATTTATCCGTAGGCGTTTGTCTTTTAAGTTGATTCACTAACCATTATAAATCATTGATGATCTTTTACAGTAGCTAAAGACATGCAAGTGTAAAATTGTGTCTTTTCTACCAGCCAGTCCAATCAAATTGGTATTTTCTTTATGTAAAAAAACAAAAACAAAGTATTTGCGGAAATACTTCTGTCTATAAGCCTATCCTCTCTGGTTTGCAGCATCACCTCACGATATACTTAATATGTGAAACAACTTATTAAGGTGTCATCATATATATAGCTTAAATACATGCACGAACGTTTGTTTGGAATTGGTTTCGTCTGGTAAGACTGCGATTTTAGGATAAATTGAAATACAACACATCATTATATAAGGTTAATTGCAACTGATATTATGCAACTTTCACCAAGTCCGCAATTTTCATGTAGTTTTATTGTGATCAATGCTTCCGAGGGATCGCCCTTTTTCCAGATTTGTTTACACCTAGCCAACAGCACAATTTCAATAACACAAACGTATCATGCTTTTACTTGACTGTAGTGTAAAGCTATCGAGATAACGAGGATTGTTAAACCAACATTTTGTTTTTAATTATCTACATTTTTGCTCTTATTTTCTTTCAGATAATTTTTTAAACGATTTAACAAGAATTCAGTTTTCATTAATGTAGTCAACACTGTTTTTCATTTTTGTTTTAAAAGCAAGAATTTCAAACTTTTAAAATTTTTTAAAAAAACAAAACAATCGGCAAAAAACTATCATCCCCAATAAAAGAAAACAGGGAACCCCCAAAGGGGGAAAAAAAAATGTAAATCCCAATTTTTTAGAATCCGTATGCAAATGGTAGAAACAGTTTTTGTTTTTTTTCTTTTTGGAGTGAAAATTTGTCTATTCATTAATGAAGATTCTTTCATTAGATCTTTCTAATTTTTTACAGTTTCTTTATGTGGAAAAAAATCTTTTAAAATTTTAGATCTTTAACAACCAACTTTTTTAAAACTGTGGGTGGGAAATTTTTAAAATTCCCCTGGGGCCAAATGCAATAATAATAAAGAATAAAATAATAATAAAATTAAACAAATAATTAAAAAGAAAAGGTTTGATATACTCAGATATCTTGTTGCAATCTGGACTGCCTTATAAGTTCAGTCTTAAAAATGTACAGGATGTTTCATGTTCTTGTTATATCCAAAATTCCACAATCAATCAAAGTATATAATGCCATTCATGAACTATATATGACATGAAAAGTATGGTTTTCTTATTAAATATTTCTATGTTTCAACATTAATTACAGCTAATTTAAAATTGACATAAAAGTAAACAACGAATAGTTTTTTTTTTAAATTAATATCATTATATTACTAACAAATTTAGGATAAAAAACATGGAAATGTGTCATACAACTGTTAACAGTTTGCTTAAAATATTATTTAATCTTTAATCATATGTTAAATACTTCGAGTGTAATTGGCATTATTTTAAAAAAATGATTTTTAAAGGAAAGGAAAAGGTCGAGATTGAGGTATAACGCCGCTTCATTGATATCCGAAAGCCCCTTTAGGTTCGAAGTATGTGATTGTAGCACCTTTAACCATCTATTCAGGTTCGAAAAAAAGGAAAAAACATTAATTAAAAATATTTTAACTACTCGTATTAATTTGATTCTAAAATAAAACAACATTTTGGGTGAATTATGTTTTATTCTCCCAAAATGCCACAGGGAAACATGATATTATTAGAATGCAAGATTTGTTTATACATGTATATAGTTAAGTGTTGCCCAAATCATTACCATTGCCAATCGCATTTATGTAAAACGTTTGCAGGTTCTTGTAGAAAATTGTCAATCGAATAACTTAAAAAAAAGGAAGGAATTTTTAATTACCTTATTCTTTTTTGAAGTAAATTTTAAAAAAATTTTATTAAAAACGGGCGAAAAAAGAAATTAAATACAGATTTTTTTGATTTGTGAAAAAACTAAAAAGATATTCCAATACCTTTTAAAGAAAAACAAAAAGTTTTTGAACCCAAAAATTTAAAAGCTCATTTTATATCATCCAGAACTCTATTTTACTTTAAAGAATATTTTTAAAAGCATATCCAAACGTTACATGTCTTTTCTTATTTCAATATTTGTTGATATACTTATGGACAATTTGCTCATTGTAGACTAATCCACTTTAACCATTTTTTTTGTATTTATTAGTATTTATTTCGTTCGGCTTCTTTCTAACGTGACAGAAAGGAAAATGATTACAGTTAAAGCCTGTGTGCTAGACAGTTTCATTTATATATAGCAGCAAGAGAATGTTATTAAAGCAGCATTAGTAATTTCCCTCCTACTTCTTTTTTTGAAAGCACTAATAATTTACTTTTAGCCATTTGGTACTTCAGTAAAACATTATCAGAGAAAGAATTGTGTCACTTCCTTCTTGGTTATAAACAAAACGTTTTCTACTGAATTCTATAAATACAACATGTTTGGCATAACAATGTCCATATCTCATACAATGAATGCATTAAAAAAAATTAGCCTACATTAAAAAACATTTTTAAGAGGGAAAAGTGTAAAAGTCGAAATTTTCAATTTTTTGGTTTTAAAAAAGATTTCAATTTTTCTGAAAAAATTGGGTTTTAAAAAATTTTCCCCTAAAAAATGCTTTATACCCCAAAACCCCCACTTTTTTCACTTAAAATGGGTGTAGAATAGCACAAAAAAAGAGGAGGGTTTAAGAATTTTTGAAAAATTTAAAAAAGGGGATTTCAAAAAAAATGCAGTTTTAAAACAGTAGAAAAATGATATTGTTTTCATAAAACTAAATTTAAATTTAAATTTTTTTTTCCCCGATTTTATTTAAACGGTTTGACTTTTTACTTTAAAGTGTTTTGCATAGTTTCATTGTGAAAATTTTAAAATTTTTAAAATTTAAAACCCGAGCTGCGGCCATGACCAATTTCCCGGGCAAAAAAGTCCCTTTTTTATCCAAACCCAAATTTTTAGTTTTAAACTATTAAAATAAAAGGCCCCGCCCGGGAAAATAAATTTTGTGAGCAAAAAATACTTGTCCTTTAAATTTTTTTCAAAAAAATCTCAAAAAATACGATTTTTAGGGGGATATTTTCCCATTTGTATTGTTTTCGACTTTGGTTTAATTTTAAATTTAAAAATACCTGTTTCGGTTGTTTGGTATAATAAAACAGCATTAATTCATTATTTAAAAGTTTGAACTTATTCAAAAAAAAGGGATATAAAAAATGTTTAAATTTTTTCCCCCTGGTTTATGCGGAAATAAACCAAAAATTTTACAAATATTAAAGATACGATTTACCTTTTAAATACAATTCAAATCAAGTTTAAACCACTGATAGTTTGATTTATTAAAATTGGATATTAATCTGTCTAAAATATAACCTACAGTAACAAATTAATCAACATGTATAATAACAGCTCATTAAACCTTTAAGTCGTTGTAAACAAGCTTTTTGCGGCTTTATTACATGATGGTTAATTAAGAGAGCAAGGATGTTATGTATTTAATGAGCTTATGTGTTTAAATAGCACGGATACTTTTAATTACAAATAAAGCAAGAGGTGTCCGTAAGCAAGCGCGCCTTACTATAATAAGTTATTAAACATGGAACCAGAGCAGACTTAAAGGGTTATTACATACTTTTTGTAAAACAATACTTGATTTTGAAAAAAAAAATTAATACATCTTTTGCATATATCAGTTTAAAGCGTATAAATCTATAACTTATGAAATATTTTAATAAAATTTATCAACAGTAAAATTATATTGGTTCCATTATTATATGATAGATTCTCAAAAATGTTATAACATAGAATGTCTCTGTTATTTAATACACACGAATAACGTACGTAAACAGAAATAAAATGTTCCGGAACAAAATATTATTTTGCTATTTTAAGTAGGGTTTTATCCGTTTAGCATTGATTTTGTGCATGCGCATTTCGCTTTTAAGGCAATCAATGACCATATTTATTTCATACAAGCATGTTGGGAGAATACTTCTTTAAAATTAAAACAATAATTTTTGCATCAGATATATAGCTTTATACACTTTAAGTACGACATTAACTCCGTCGAGTAAATACGTTAATGTATATTCTGTATTTTATTTAAAATGCCTGTCTGTGCTTCTCGCACAAATGTACACTTACCCTTATCAAAATTTTCAAAGCAATTCCTATAAGGGTTTGGAAATAAATAAGGTGATATAAATAAGCGTACATTTATGTTAAAAAAAGAGAGAAATTCTTTGTCAAAATTCTATGGTTATGCCCTTTTGCCTTAGAGAGGATATCGTGGTCACAAACAAGTATTAAAAGTTTCAAAGCACTATGTCAAATGGTACATTAAAATGAAGCGTGGTACAGGCCACATTATTTAGCACTAAGTTGTTGAAATGGACATAATGTCGTAATACGGAGTTGTGTCCACTTGCCTGGGATTAATGATTATAGTTAACAAATGCTTTACATTTTAAAAGCAATTACTTTAGCGGATGTAAAAAGAAGTTGGGAGGAACGAAAAGGAAACTTCACTAAAGGTGTGACGAAGAAGCCCATACCGTCGTCGAACCCCGATACATAGTTCATCTCTCTCTCTCTGTGTTACATAAATATGGTAGTCGAGCAAATGCATTTCATAGATTTTAATTATTAAACGTTATGTACCATGTTGATTCTGTAAGATTACTACCTAAGTTATATATAAATTTTGCCATTTTAGCAGTTGTCTACGAGATGAATATTATTATTTATGCTCTAATTCAATTCTTTCAACCGAGCATAAATCATTTACAAGCTTAAGCCCTTCAACTTACATATACTACACTACAACAAAACAAATAAACAATTTATATTCAATTGGCTAAGAGCGATTGTTCCAGCGTCGAATTTTAAAGTACGGGACAAATAACGCTATTAACTGAAACGAAACTGAATTACAATCCTAGATTTTTAGAAACGCTGAGAATCGAATTAATATCCTCAGACACATAACCGTCCTTCGCATGCTCACTATTTTTTTTTTCATCCCCCGTGCTTTTTAATAAGTCTATCACATACATTATTAACAGCGTTTTAAACTGCGAGTCCCATAATCATTAGCGTTTATGCCTACTTCGACAAGCATCTCACGTAACAGTTCCCTAACTCGAGTATAAGATAAGCAACCTCATTTCTTCAATCTAAAAGAGTTAGTTTTCTTACATGAAGGTAAAGACCGAAAAACATGCTCTTCACTATCGTTTGATAAATCAGCATTTGAAAAATAAAGTTGTAATGTTGTATATGGACATGTAACAACAGTTGATTTTGAAATAACAACTGAAGAACCACGACTTAACTGATCAGTTTTACTAGACCGTATGTACAATACATGTATTAAGTATGCGGATGCGCAGGCTGGTCTGAGTCCATGCTGGTCGCAAACCCATTATGTTGGTTTTGTCGTGACGCGGCTCAATTATCATCATTGAATGTAATAACATCAGTACATCTTAAATTTAACAGTTCTCCGATCCTCAAAATCCTGAAAACCCTATGATTATAATTGAAACTGATCTTAAATGATATAAAGAACAATCATCTTTGTCATGTAATAAAAACATATCTCCAATAATTTCTGCAAAAATAGGTTGTTTTTTTTTTCGTTTTTTTTTTTGCACATAAGCATATGTCCTGACCCTTCCGGTCATACTTGGGCCCTTCCGGCCATACTTAGGCCCTTCCGGCCAGACTTAGGCCCCTCCGGCCAGACTTAGGCCCTTCCGGCCAGACTTTGGTCCTTCCGACCGTCTACCCATGAAACTTAATAGTCCTTCCGGTAATACTTGATTACAAATTTAACGTGATAATTATTTTAATGATCTGGAATCAAGTTTGACTGCCAAAACAAATCCCTTTAACTTTCTAGAACCAAAAAGAGTTCTTTTGTTTTTACCATGAACATTTATTTTTCTGTTGCAAAAGTCTAAGACATCCTTAACATAGTTTTTCCCTGTAAAACTGTTATCTTCAAATAATATAGGCCAGTAATCAGCGGACAGCCACCTTAGTACAATCAGAACACCCATAGCTTTACACTCTTTCACGTGTTTAATTGTTTTGCAGACTCAACTGACTAAACTAAACTTACCATTTATGAACCTTCTGTTCGCTTTCTTTGCTTCATTGCGCTGTTTGATAATGGACGCAGCTGCTTTCTCAGCCTTTTTAATTCTC
Organism: Ruditapes philippinarum; assembly: GCF_026571515.1. Classification (NCBI taxonomy): domain Eukaryota; kingdom Metazoa; phylum Mollusca; class Bivalvia; order Venerida; family Veneridae; genus Ruditapes; species Ruditapes philippinarum. The sequence continues at coordinate 121,593 of NW_026860215.1, forward strand.
TTTAAATCCTCATCATCGCTGGCTAAATCGTCTTGCTCATATTCGTGTACAGTCAACCAACTACTAGGTGACTTGTCTGCCAGTTTTATCAGTTTATTGCGACGTTCAATCTTTTTCTTAGCAGTCTCACACAACTCGAGCGCCTCACTGTGTTCCCCTGAGTCAATCAGTCCGCTAATTTGAACAATTCAATCCAACAGCTCACAGTTATGATCCAACTGTATCTGATTCCCTTTGTTTTTCAAAACAGTGGATTTTTGAGTTTTGGCAACACTTCCTTTGCATATCTCTTTCTTAAAAGCTGCAAACTTAGCATCAAAATACGATTTTATGTCATATAAACTGTCCGAGTTCATTCTTGAATTTAAATGAAAAGTTAAGATAAAACTCGTCTGAACAGCCGAAAAGCAAATCCTCGAATGATTATTTTACACACCTCTAGTACATATACATGTATCATACTTTTCACGTGCACATCCCCGCCAAAATCAAACACAGGCGACAATCATAACCCAGCTCAACCATGTACGCGGTAAGTTGCCTGGCAACGTGTGTAAATACATATATAGATTTAATTTATATATTAAACTCTAAGTACAGTTATAAATGTAGTTGCTTCAAATTAAATGTTCTTATACTGTATTAGCAAGAAGTCATTGTATTTAAAGGTTTTGGCTGTCAAAAAAAGTATTGTTACACCATTTAACGCTAACGGCTAATGGATAAACAACATTAAATGTTAAAAAACATAATAATTATATTTTTATTTTGAGTGCGTTGTGTTATAATAATATAAAGTGTATTCAGTTCAGTTCATGATCAATTGCGGTACATTGTAATCACGAAGAATATTCAGACACACAATTGCGTTTTAAGAGAAGATTTTAAAAGCTAGTATATACAGAAGGCTGTTCCATTTGCTGTTAAACTGTCGATATTTTTTTTTGTTAATATGTTGAAAATGATTAAGTTTGAAAACCGCAAAAACGGTCCGCATTTTTTTTATGGAATTCTCGACATCTGGAAATCCGGGACAAGCCGGAATTATTCAAAACACAAAATATATGCATATTTAAAGGGAGGGTATAAGAACAGCGAGTACATTAGTTTGAAATGTCAGGTATATTGTGTCTACAAAGAAAGTACTTAGAGATACCTAGAGCTTTTAAGACCATGTCTACAAAGCAAATTGATAATTTCCTGGTAAATTTCTATATTAATTCACAAAACAGTTGTATCAACCGTAATACACTTCCAGTAGGGCTATTTATTTATATTATTGGTTATGTAGATATTAAGGTCAATGGATTTAAACTTCCTCACTAACGTAATAATTGTCACCATGTTATTCGATAATAATAGCCATTACAATTAGTTCCTTTCACATCTGTTTAATATAATAAACAATTAAATATGTGAAAAGAGGTTTTTGTTAATATCATGATAAAAACGTTATAACTACAAGAAGGTAAACGTATGTGGATTATATAATTAACTACTAACAGCTGATATTTAATAGTATATGGTTTTGTAAAAAACTGAAATTCACGATTTACCTTTAAAACGATGTTTTACATTTCAATACTGGCCTTTAGCGCAAAATGCTCTGACAATTCATATTAAACATAGAGGATATTAAATGAGTGTAGGTTTAATACTAATTTTTTTCAACGAGTTCAATAAATTTAGTATTAAACCTACACTTATTTAATATTTTAGCCATCACATATATAAAATAAGAATGGAAAATTGTTATACAGTCATTTTTGCATGTGTTAGTCTATAGTGTAACGCTAATACATGTATAAGCGCACTTTAACGCTATGTTTATATATAACGCAAATGGCGTTACGTCAAAGTGTTATTACACCAGTGTAATATCGTTTTTATTACACTCCTGCGCCGCTGTTTATGTGATGAATAATTATATTATTTTGACTTGTTCAGCCTTATAGTAATGGTAAAAGTATGTTACCGATCACTCACCGTAGAACCGGTTTTAGCTGAATTCAACATTTCAACAATAAAGAGATGAAATTTTGAACGTATAAACATCCGAAGATGTTTTCAGACCAACTAACCACGATTTTGTTATTATTTCAAATTGATATCATGATGGTGGATATATTAAAGAATATTTAATGCAACCTTGGCTAAGTGAATACTAATAACTTATACGTAACTAAACTGATTAAAACAAATGGTTGAGTGTAAAATCATAGAAAAAAGATACATGTTTTAGTTCCTACCTAAGTATTAATTTATTTATTCTATTATTACATAATATATATTTATTTCAAAGTAGGCATACAGTGTATCTGCATTCCGTCTTGTATGTATTTCATTCTTTTTAATTGTAGGTAGTTTTGTATCATTATTTTGTTCATAAGATTCATAATTTGATTCCAGATAAATAAGTAGAAAAAAATGTCGGACGTAAAAAACAACTAAGCCAACAACAACCTTGACATTAATAATATCATTAAAATTTTCCTTACACATGTTTAAGATATATTTGTAGCCCTTAAAGAAATTAATAATCATGTCAATACAAATGTCGTCATATCTTTCTTAATTGCATTCATATTATGTTTAATCTCATTAAAATAGCTCAAATACTGCCAAATTAATTACGTGAACTAACACTATACAGAGAAAGGATTACAATAAAAAATATCAGCGTACTTTTATTCTTGCTTTTGGTTTTAATATAATATTATTAATTGTCTAATCTCATCAGTCTTACATAATAAGCTCATCTAATTATCTTAATCCTCAACATTTCTAAAATCCTTGTAAAAAGCTGCATCAGGCAGTCGATTGATTTATAAGACACTAATGAAAGAAGCTGCTATCATTATGAGGCACCCTGCAGAGCAGAAATTATAATCATCTTCGTCTTGAAATAAGTACAGACCTAAACTACACTGCGATATTTGATGATGATTACTAGAAATATGTTAGTAACACAAGCTTGCATGCTGACTTAAGAAGTGGTCTTAGTGGTTTAAGTAGACTTTCCTGAACATCTTCATATTGTTATGATAAAAAATGATATCGCCTGTCCTCAAGTACTTTAATGTATGATTATTCAGCTCATTTTTCTTTGATATATGTTGAATATTCTGGCATATTGTAGAGAAAACATAAAAAGAACTACTACTATTTGATGTAAAAATGACCTGATTTCACTGTAGTATAATAATATCAAGTGTCTTTATTACAATTATTACAGAATATCAATATTACAATGATTTCATGGAAAATTAGTTGCAACAGAACGATAATGAAAACCAAGGCAGTGTCCGTCCTATTTTCCGGTTGTACTCATAATGTCATTGCATTAAATGTCATTTCATTAATCTAGATTTACTTTTTATATTACTTAAGCTCTCGGCATTTCCAAAGTCAATTCGTCAATTTCTTTTGGTTACTTCAACAGAACCAATGAAGCAAAAGGCAAATTAAAATCCTAAAAATTGATTTGGTAATAATGCACTGCATATAGCTGAAAACAAAGAAGCCAGAAATGTACTATTGCGATCAAAATTCGAAAGTGATTATGGTAGCTGAATTGTCCCATGTCGTATATCTAATTTACGGAGCGCCCAGCGAAAACACGACAATACAACTAATACATATTTCGTATTTAGTGAAATTAAATAAGACACCTTTGATACCTAGTTTAATTTTCAGTACGCGACTCTACTTTGACAATATTTTCAGACTTGTTAGAATGTTCTATTTGGATAAATCAATATATAATTTTTGACATTTTTCTTCGGGATAATTTTCACAGATGCATTAATTGATATGAGTGATAAAATTTTAAACAGAAAGATACCAATAAAGTAAATTTCTTAACACAATTCCATAAAAAGTAGCTTTATATTATATGAGGGATGATCACTGCACCGATTAAATCAATATATAACCTTAGTTTGTTTTAATTTTACTTCAAACACATGAAGAAGCACAACTCAAATTTTCAGATATAATATCAAGTAATTATATTAAAAGCTTACTACTAGTATAGCACTCAAACATTTTGTGCCTGAAAGAATTCATGCATCTCAGGTCTTCCTCTCTAATTAAAGCTGAAACAATAGCGTGACCTTTACAGTATTTCGGCGGAAATCCAAACAGCAAAAAGGGTTGATTATGCTGTGCATTAGCAATTCAGGTGGGATAGGACAAAATTTAATGCCTTTGTACTTTTTTAGAAGTTATGACAAAGGAAACTGATTAATAATAAGCTACTTACGATGTCTGTCTCATTATAAACCCACAATGATCAGTTCTTAACAGCACAGGTTAACCAGTTTGTCTGTTCTATGAAAAGGTTCTTGTCAATTAATTATTTGATAAATATATTAGAAAAGCTTTATCGGGAATTTCCCTCAAAGGTTAAAGATACAATTTCAACATGGATAAACATGTGAAACCACCATTGTCGTGCATATGACAAGCAAAAAATCATATTTTCTTTACATATTTATGATTTTCTTACTCTTATAATATTCACCTAGGAATTAAATAAAAACAACCTCATCATTCGGGTAAGGTATATTGAGAAGGACAACGGTTTGACTTTCGGCAAAATATACGGGAAAGGACTTAACTAAAAATGATGAAAAACCTTGGAATTACCCAAAAACTAGTTTTTCCATGTTAACACGTGCCCTTACACCTAATTTTGGTGAAAAATTGTTGTTTTTTGAAATTCTTTATTTTTCTTATTAACCTTTTATCCCATAAGCATATTGCGATAAATGACCGTTTTCATTGAAAAGCCTCCTGTAACAAGTTCAAACTGCTATGAAACTATGAAAAATGCTTCAATACTGATGAAACTTGACATAAATGTTGACTAGACTATAGCCACACAATATTATGATCAATGTGTAAACGCTTTAACTTTAATAATGGAATTGAAACATATATGAGCGTGCCCGTAAGACAGCTATAAACTTCATCAATATACTTATATTGGTTCTTCATATCAAGTGATGCGATGGATTTGTTTATTACTTACAGCAGCATGCATCCAGATTTATGCGCATTATCCTGAAAAAAAAATAAATAACCGCCTCCGTGGTCGAGGTGTTAGAGTCGATGACTTCTAATCCATTTACCTCTCTGGCGTGGGTTCGATCCCCGGGAGATGCTTTGGTAGTTTAGCGCGGAGGAAGGTAGTCTAGTACTGGTGTAACGATGGGCCGATGGTTAAAAAACTACCCGCCTTTATAACTGAAATACTGTTAGGAAAAGGCGTAAAATGAAACGAACAAACGAACTGAAAAAATAAAATGTATCTATAAGTAAAATATTGTCAAGTGAACAAAGTAAGTTATTTATACATTGAAAAAGACACTTTAAATCAACTAAGTGTACCAAACAATAAAGTTAGAATATGCAAAAAACAGTCCCTTATGCGTTAGTCCCGCACTTGATATATGATGATCAGTACTGCAAAGTCAGTCGTAAATTACATAATGTTTATAACATGTAAAGTTATTTCTGAAATGTTAATATGCTTACTTTTCGTAAAATCTTTTTTAATGTAGATTTTTTTAAAAACCTTTATCTCCTCTGGAGGCATGCATATTAAGGGATTTATTTTTAAAGGGATTTGGTTTAAAACATTTCTGTACCGTTTACAAAACCTATTGACGTATTCTGCTTTGTGTTGTTTATAATACAAATAGCATTTGCCTTTATCATGGTATGTCTAATTCAGCAACATTTTGATGATGTATAACGTCAATATTTACTAGCTTGTTTGAAATACCAATAGTTAAAAATAACCAGATGGGCTTACCGGCTTAGACTGTTAGGATTAGTCAAAAGGCGAATTATTATCATGGCAGGAAATGAACAAAAATAAGTCTCAATCTTTACAATGTGTTCCTTTTACTATGACCTTTAATAAAATCTACGAGACACTGATGAAACTATTTATAAATCAAGTAAAATTACGTTGACATTTCTTTCATGCACAATAATTATCTTTATTCGTGTTACTTCTTTTAACGATAACACTAGTTTTTATGAAAAGCACGTGACATTGATCGAACTATTAACATGTAGAAATCAGACAAAACAAAATGTAATGCTGATTATTATGATAGACATCTTCACTTCAATAAATCTTTCAGACCTCAGGCAGACACGTTTTCTGTATTTCAATCTCTTTAAAAATTAAAAGCGAAATAAAGCGAAATAAATCATTTCAAATATTAGAATCAAAGAACAAAAAAAATAAATAAACTTTACAATATTAGACAGTTCAGGGCGTCAGGACGAGAATGCACGTTTCGTGATAATTGCAAATGCAGACAATTCTTATTGTTTATTCTCGTCCTGACGCCCTGAACTGTTTAATATTGTAAGTTCTTTTTTTTTTGTTCTTTGATTCTCATATTTGAAAGAGATGATTTTAAGAAATTTAAAACGATTTGCCATTTAGATAACTTGTATCAATAACGGTTGTGTAAAGTGTCTTAAAGTTTTTAATTTAAAAGTAACGTTTAGTTTTCTCATACACAAATCAGTTTAAAATAAATGAGATAATATAGTTCATGCTCCTCCTAATGCTCTGAAATTTTTTGTTTTATAATATATTTGATCATCAGACTGTCTTATTTATTAAGTTACAATAAGTACAAATCTGCTTCATTTGGCATAGTAATATTCGCTTGAAGTTACTACTATCACTGACGGTAATTTGTGTCTGTAATACAAAATAAATAGGATTGTTATTTATTACATGTTTTGCAGTAGATTACTGAATTATAACGGTTAATTATATTCTGATAATTTCACAGTAATGATTACCAAATATAATTTCACAGTAGCCGAACTATATTTGGCGTAAAAATAAAATATTTATCATTAATGAATGTTTTTTTCAGCGGAAATGTAGTCAATCATAATAAAAAATGTACGTGATAACTGTAGTTCGTAAATATTTACGAACGTTGTGCTGAAAAACATCTAAAATCTAAAAATAATCATGGAATTATATTTTGCTTCAACATTGTGACGTCATAATTTGATGACGTCATGAAGTTAAGAGCGTGACGTAACGCGGCAAAAATCAGTAAAATGGTGTAAAAATCGTTAAAAAATCATGAAATAAACAGAAAATTTGTTTGTTTTACATGTAAGATCAAATAATATTTCACTCGTGAACCCCAGCTATAATATTTTCACTCGTGGCTACGCCACTCGTGGAAAATAGTGCATCTGGTGTTCACTCGGTGAAATATTTTTCGATCTTACACTGAAACAAACAAATATCCTCTATTAAATTAAGTATGGCGAAAAATATCTTCAGGGAATGTCTATACAGGACAGGAAAAGATAAATCATAAATGTAATTATAGTCGTAGTAAAAACAGTTTGTATAGCTGTCTTGGGTTAATTTGTTGAATTAAAATACATAATAACAAATATACTCGTATATAAAGTTTTAAGATTTTATAATTTATTTTTCAGAATTAATTTGTATGATGTAAAGTGTAAATATGTCTATTTATTTTCCTCATGTTTCAGCACCAAACTAATAGGCATGAATAAGAAAATATGTGTTTAAAACATTGAACATAGTACTATAATTAAAAACTGGAAATGAAATATATCTTGTAAAGTAATAACAAGACACTTTACATGATTTTACATACACTGTTATTATATCTTATCATAGCCTAATATTGTACAAAACACTAATTTATCAATAATTGAAATAGTATGTTTGTATTTATTATTAATTTTATGGCCATATGGCCGTTTTCATGGATAAAATGATATTTCTTTAGTTTTCCGAAAGCAAGAGAGAGAACAAGATGACATTGTTATTTACACAAGGGCTAACGTCTAATATTTTAACGAACAAGTTAGTATTGAGGTGTAATATGTCTCCTTAACAGCGTTAAAAGAACTTAACGGAGATATACTTGACAGGACTTGAAATAATTTCAAGATTATTATTCAATTTGTTATACGTTTAGACCAATAATTGTTGTGTAACACAAAGAAACCATTTTTTATTTCAATTTATGCCCGAACAAGAGTATATTTCTTAATTATCTTTTGCATATCGTTCTGTTTTAAGTACCCTAGTTGATATCTGTACGAAAATTCTGATTTTATATTTCAGTGTATTTTGTACCTAAGTGGACTTCCTTAAAAAGAATTTCAGTCATAAACAAAGTCAACTAACGATCTGTTTATAAGCATTTAAGCCAAATACATGTATATATGTATGTACTTGTAAGTATTAATGACATTATCTTATTTAAAGATATCTAAAAGTAAAATTGTTTATACAGAGAATTTCTAGTTATTTTTAGGCATTAATCGTGTTGTCCAGGAAGTTGATATTTCACTGACCATTAAAGTAATAGCATTATTGAACATTAGAATGAGAGCACTACGGTTCAATTCGTTTCGACTGTTTTATAGACTTTTTAGAGGTTGACATAATGCATGAGGAAAATACATAAATGGCTATTCAATCTCTCAAAAGCTTTTATTTCGCATGTTTTTCTCGGAAGTCGCTTTGAATCCTTTTTTATATTCATGGTTGTCCCTAGTTTTCTTGTCACGTTGTTTGAGTTTGGTCGTCAACAGCAAGCAAGTGAAACTATTATATCTGAAGTAAGGTCATCCATCTTATACCCTGTGGTATACTGTGAAACAAGATCATAGACCCTCTCACGACAATAAAAGGAATCAGATTTGTTATTTAATTGTATATGAAAATGACTGTTTAAAAAAATATCTTCTTATGTGAGAATTCGTAATGTAACCATCACCTATGCAAAATTGAAGTGAAAGGCACTGATTGTATTGCCTTTTTAGGAAGGAAATAATTCATGGGTCACAATCATCGCATGAATAAACTATTTGTATGAAGAACCCTCCTTTGGAAGCATCACGATTTGATTGTTTTCGACTGTTTAATAGTTTAATAAAATACATGACCAGGAAACTATCACTTTGTTTTGCAGTAATGGTTTTTATATTTTTAAGGAATGATAAAATGTTTTGTGTGAAACAGTTCGTCTGTCAATTAAAGCTTGAACAGTTTTCTCATACTTGAGCAATGTTAGGAAAGGGTTGCGCCATACAATTGCCTTGATGTCTCAGGATTTAATCACATTATGTTATGTTTTACTTTATAATGAAAATCATATCTCCGACCATTAGAACTTTAAATGCACATTATGATTTAGAAATCAATATTTTTTTAATTCTTTAAAAAAGGTCAAATATGTGTTAAATAAAACTTCAATAATGTATTTACAATATGTTAGATGTTAAACAATAGAAGAAGCAGGAATGGATGTGCAGTTATGTGTTTTAAAGATAACAAAATGTAAACAAAGTAGTATTTTGACTTCCATACAAAATATCATTTTAATAGCCAAAGAACAAAAAAGCAAAGGAAAGTTCATCTATATGAACCATGATTAACCTTTAAGGAAACTGTACCAAGATACCAAGAATAAAAGGGTTTTATGAGAATTATAACATCTTGGGCTTAATTAAATGGGCCTTTAAATCATTAGATGACAAAAATATTTTTTTTCCAAAAATGAAAGTTTTCAGTGTATATTTGTATCAATAATGACATTTCATATAATTTCAATATTTACTTTTTCATGCGTATCTCACAAAAAAATGTGTTTAAGCACTAAATGCATCAATATTTATTAAGTTTTCTCTTTCTAGATTGTTTTTGTTCCAAATTAAGCGTTAACTTAACGGAATTATGCAATTGTTAACCTTGCTGGCATGTGGTTTAACAGAAAAGCATGCCTTTGTCTTTTGTATGTTTGTATGTATGTCAGAAAATATCACAAATTTATCATGGGTATGCTATACTATGTATGACAATGCTAAATCTATAGCTTTTGCTTCAGCAGTAAAAATTGATGCATTATCTGGTAACCTCATACTAGATGTAAATTTATTTTCAAACACAGCCGCACCTACTTTGCAACCTTCTTTTGAACCGTCTGTATAAATATGTATAAAATCTTCATGTTCTCCCTTAATTGCTAGAAACTACTCTTTGAAATGTTCAGGTGAATTTGATGACATTTTTTTATATTTGAAAGGTTAATATTTATTTTTGGGGAATTATAAGTCTAATGTGGAATATCCTCATCGTCATTTTGAAGGATACTGTCTAAATAAATTTTAAGTTTATCTAAATCATCTTTTAAACGAGGGCCTAATGGTTTAATTTCTTTTGGTTTGTTAACAAATGTTTCAGTATAACTTGGTTTGAAAATAAAATTTTTAGCTGGATTTTTGCTATTAGATGAAGCTCTAGTTGCATATTGAAGTGATAGCTTTTTTCGACGAAGATGAAGCGATGGTTCCCTAGCTTCCGCATATAGACTTTTTGCAAAGCTTAACGTAAACCCTGGTGATGTATGGTATTTAGCATTTGAAGATATGAATTTCTTGCAGACCCACATACTACAGAACCATTATAATGTAATTTTGATCGGGTAAGACTTCGTTACGTTCATTGAACGCCGCCTTTCCTTGTTGATCTTATTTATCATATTTTGTATAATTTCAGTAGTGTGGAAGAATTGATCCCCAAATTGTACTTGATAAAACCTTTAGTAAGTTTAAAGCTTTTAGGCATTTAGTTTTCAAATGTTTGATATGTGGTATAAGATAAAGTTTTTTATCAAATATAATTCCTTAAACTTGGCGTCATCAACTACTGGAATTTAAGAACCAGATATGTAAAGTTCATGGTCATTGTCGAGTTTCCGCAATCGACAAAAATGAACACATTGAGGTTTTGACTTTTAAACCATTTTCTATTGCCCACTTTTGAATTTTATCTAAATTTTGTTGAAGTTGCCTTTCAATTGTTCTCATACTTTTAGATCGATAGCAGATAAGAAAATCGTCTACATATAGAGAACAATCTATGCCTGGTGTAAGAGCGCTAGCACAATATTTTGTTTATTTGAAGGCCAAAAAGTGTAACAGAAGGTATGCTTCCTTGAGGAACACCTTGTTCTTGTTGGTGGTCCTCAGAAAAAGTTGAACCAAGTCTTACTTTAAAGTGCCTATCGTTTAGAAATCCAGAAATGGAAAGAGGAAGTCTGCCTTTAAGTCCAGCATCCTTTAGATCTCTTAGGATACCATATTTGCAAGTAATATCGTAAGCTTTCTCAAGATCGAAGAAAAAAATTGATACCAGGTGTTGTTTATTTACAAAGGCTTCTCTAATAAAAGTTTCAAGTTGTACAAGATGATCGTTTGTACTTCGCTGTTTACGAAAGCCTGACTGCAAAATAGTGATAATTCCATTATTTTCTAGATACCAAACTAATCGATTATTTATCATTCTCTCGAATGTTTTGCAGAGGCAACTTGTTAGTGAAATTGGACGATAGAATGTAGGGTCAGTTGAATATTTTCCAGGTTTAGGGATAGGAATAACCAACGCATTTTTCCAAGTGTTGGGAAATTTACCAGATACCCAAATTTTGTTAAAAATTTCGAGAAGCAAGTCAACAGATTGGGGTGGTAAATGTTTAAGAAACTGGTAGTAAATTTCGTCTGGGCCTGCAGCACTATCTTTTGCAGTTTTGATTGAATAAATTAAGTCATCAATAGAGAAAAGGAAATTATAGTCTTCATCGTTTGTTGAAGTAAAATTAATATGCTCTTTCTCAGCTTTACATTTATGTTGTTGAAATTCATTTGAATAATTGTTTGAAGAGGAGTTCTTTTCAAAAGTTTTAGCCACATTTTCTGCAATATCCGTTTTTGTTTTGGCATATTGGCCATCACCAGTTTTTAAGTGAACAGTAGGACTCTTTTTATACTTACCACTTACTTTTCGTACTGCATCCCAGACTTTCCTAATAGGAGTATTTGAATAATAATTGAAACATATGATTCATCACGTTACATATTCACTGCGGTATACCGTACCCCGGATATTGCTCGATATTATGAGGACTTTCATCCCATTTCGCGACTTTGAACGAGGAAAGAAGGTAAGTTCAGTGACGATATTTAGTCATTTTGAATTGGTTTGATATAAATTTTATTGAAAAACAAATACTTCGATAATTTCTCTAGTTACTGAAAACCCAAAAATGTTGAGAAATAGCTTTGAAATGAAATTAGGAGGTAAAATTCGCCTCTTTGCTCACGTGATAAATGAGCTCGGATCAGTCAAATTTGATGTTTTTGAGCATATACTTGTTTAAAAGAAAAACTTGGATCGAGTGAAATGTGATAATGATGATAATATTTATGTTGTAAATGTTCAATCAACAATAGAACCTCAGATGACAGTGTATTTTCAGAATAAATACACATGTCAGTGTACCGAGTATTGCGTTGGAGTTGCCCGCCGGTGTCACGAGTATTGCTTTTTAGTGTAACGAGTATTGGTTATCAATATAGAGTAAATGCATGTAGTAAATACAGAGTATTTACCACATTTAATCTTAAATATTTCTTATCGTGTATACTTATTTACACTATATGTGCAGAATATGCATAGTGCAGAGGTACTTTACTGGAAACATCTGCGAATAATCCAAATTTTCATTCCTGCTCCTGAAAAATCTCAGTCGAACGAACTCAGCAATTTTCTGTGTTTACAGTTCTCGTTGATATCGCAGGATCAACCTTTCCAGAATTTGTTAAGTAATTATTGCATATCTTACTTTAAAAGTAAAAAAATGCATCCAAAGTGCATTAATGCTGCCTTAGGATTGTCAATATTAGACGGTATTGAGCAAGTGTGCCTACTATGCAAAAGTAATTTTCGGTCATTTGCACCTGCACTCTAGCAACGGCAAATCGTCTGCACGTGAAATTTGGTTACGTCATTAGCAATGAGTTACAGTATGTACTGCCGAGCGGGTACAGCTAAAAAAAAACGAATAATAGATTTTGATAAGATTATGATAAAGGGCAGCAGATGCAATAAAAAGGTTATGTTCCAGGACTTAGTTCCTTATAACCTTTTACCTTATAAAGGCGTGTTTTGAAGGCTTTACACCCCACCCCTTTGAGGCCTCAAATAGTGTAAAACATGCGCTATTTAGGCCCCAAACACTGTTTTTTGTTTGAGAAATGTTGTTCAAAAGAGGGATCACTTTTTTCGGCGCCCCACCCCAATTAAAAAGGTACACCAAGGGGGTGGCCACGGGGGGATGTGCCCCTTCTGTTTTGGGGTTTGAAGTGGGGCAGTAGCCCTCTAATCGTGGAGAAGATTAGGGGCTTGGGGGGAGGGGCTTAAATGGCCTCAGGTCGATTTAAAGGTACCGTGCAATCAACGCCGAAAAGCCTTAGACTTTATCTCAATCAATTGAGAAGTTGCTGCACCTTGAAATCAGTTTTGATGGAAAAAAACAACGCAAAAAGAGATTTTTGGCAATTTTGAGTCGTCCACCCGTTGCCATGGTAACTGGAAATTTAAAATTAAGCATGCTATTCTACAGGCTATGGTCCAGCCAAAATTTGTGCCCAGTTTGACCAGTATTGAAGCATTTTTTATAGTTTCATAGCAGTTTAAACTTGTAACAGGAGGCTTAATTCAATGAAAACAGCCATTTTTCGCAATAATTATATTCATGCAGTAAAAGGTTAAGACAATACCGGCATGCTTGGAAGGCATAAGCCCTCGGGCCAATATTTTACTAAGTGTGTCGATATGTTTCTTAAGGCAAACTTGCCCTGTAAAACCGTATTATTAATGTCAGTCATCTAAATATGTTTTTTTTATTCTTCTTCTTTTCAGAGATAAGTCTCATTGATCACAGTTTCTTGAGACATGTATATTAAAGATTTTTATCGTCAATTTTAATGGTTCTTCCTGCGCCCGACTCTGCACACATTTTAACTTTATTTCATCCATAGTGTGATTTTCACTCAAACGGGAAATTAAATCGTATTTGCCCGTAGAAAAAGAACTGTAATGACACAAAACATGCATTGTTGCATCTGAAATATTTGAATAAATATCATATAAACAGTTTATTATCAGCAAAATAAAATGGAATCGATAAACAGACGTAAAAATTAGACAAAAATATCGATTTTCCATACTAATAGTGCTCATTCTGTTTTGCAATACACTGTACACTAAAGTTGGGCTATCTTGCAATACTCTGTACACTTAAAATCAATACTCGGTACACTTTCTTGTATCTTTTTTTGGTCTGTATCTTTTTGTACTTTCACACTTTTTGCCTGAAATTTGGACAAAGCATTCTTGGATTGTGAATAAAAAAATTGCTCGATTCAATTTTTTTATATATTGATAATATAATTATTTCTAACGATTCTACAGTATCACGGTCAGTATTTTCTAGTGAGCAGCGGATTGTTTAGGGGTAGTTTAATCATTTTTTCAAATACCTGTAATACTTTTATGTCTTTTAGAGCTACAAAAATACCTCTACATATATAAAACCCGTTGAGATAAATGAAATAGCCATTAGTTTGGAAAATATCGTCGCTGAACTTACCTTTGTTCCCCGTTTAAAGTCGCGAAATGGGATGAAAGTCCTCCTAATATCGAGCAATATCCGGGGTACGGTATACCGCAGTGATATTTGGGTTTCGGCCGTCAACGACTATTTCAAGCTTCTATATTCATAGTGAGGGCAACCTGTTTTCATTTGTTAACTGTGAATCAAGACCATAAAAGACACAAGACAGTAAACGACAATTAAAGGTCTAAATATCGTTTCCATTGCGAAACCGTCTCTGATGAGCATTCGTAATGTATCCATCACCTATGACATTTATGTATTATCACACAAAAGTAATATGCACTGATTGTGTTAACTTTGATACTTTAAAGTAGGACAAAAATCATGTTAATCAGTACGGAAATACTTTATTGGCCATCAATATTTTATCGAGACAATATTTGAACTGAAGCATTAAGGTTCTGAAGCATTAAGGTTTTATTTTTATTGTTTTTCCGACTGTACTGATAAGTTGATAAAGAAATTATCAAATAGTTTTGCAGTAAGATCGTTAATGCTACCATAGATTGTTTAATTATTTGACCGTAGACGCAATTCACCTTGCATTTAAATTGTCAATAGTTTTCCATTTTTGACATCAATACCGCAGCCATGTGATTGCTTCATATGGTTTCATTAATGCTTGTGAGCTTTAATCAAATTCAGTCAGATCCTGCTTTTTTCGCCATAACTAAAAAAATCATTTTATTTATCTTCCCTACAGCAATTTAAAATTGGTTATTGACTCATCTACGAACAAAAAGGTGTTCTTTAGTGCATTCATGTAGTAAAGAAAATGGAAGTATTCCACATTTTTTTATTTTTTTTTTTTTTTTTTTTTTTTTTTTTTTTTTTTTTTTTTTTTTTTTTTTTTGTGTTTTTTAATTTTTTTTTTTTATTTTTTTTTTTTTTTTTTTTTTTTTTTTTTTTTTTTTAAAGTTTTTTTTTTTTTTTTTTTTTTTTTTTTTTTGTTTTTTTTTTTTTTTTTTTATTTTTTTTTTTTTTAACACAGCGATTATCGACGTCGGTTAAATATTCATTTAAATTCAAATAATTATGTTAACTTAATGTTAATAGTACAACATTTGACTTAACAGTAGTGCGAATGGTAACATATTTGTTCGTATTACATATTCATCATTTGTCGTAATTGCTATGTTTTCAAAATTTAACTCATGGTAATAATTAATGTTTTAACAAGGTAATTCCTTTTTATTATATGATCTAAATATAACTGCAATCTCATTGGTCCAAACAGTATTCAACAGAACTTTGTATAAAATCATATTCACTGGGTGAAGTATTATATTCACTGGCTGAATTGGATTTTCCCTGTCCAAAAATAGATTGGCACTCATATTCAATAACCATACACCGTAGACTGTTAATTACTCGTGCTCATAATTAATTGTTGCGTTTTGACATATTTCCCGTTTAAAATATCATTACTTTACTATCATACTTAAAGGCTAAACCACACTTTAAATACTTTTGTTTGAACAGCCTTCGCGTAGTCGTTGCACGTGCGTCTTTTTTCCCGCGCTTCAACGAGGCAAAAGTTGTACATGTATAAAAGGTTGTACTTTTATGTGATATTTTTTTAATTTAAGCCTATTTATATAATAAAACGAGTATTGACTAGTGAGCCATTGCATATGATGTCAATATGCCATCTGCCTGTGAATATCACAATATATTCAATGCCTCACTAGTCAATAATTGTATACTATCACAACAAAAGTTAAAGATTTACTATGCTCATCTTTGAGTTAAATATTTTTTTCAAACGAATTTAATGAAATCTATGAAATTCTTACTGAAAATGTCTTATTTAGAAATGAATAAACTATGTATTGGAAACTGTGTTCCCTATCACAGGTCAAGTAAAAGTGGCCTTTTCTTTAAAAAAGAAACTGCCAGTTTTTTGGGTTTTTTAATGACAATATATACATTTATATTCATATTGTGACTACCTATAGTGTAACGAGTTTAACATATAACATATCTTCTTTGTGTTAAGTCAATAACATGTTTATTTTATATTTATAAAGAGACTATGACGCAATTTTCTTTATTTTCTAATATCAAATTTAAGCATAGTATATCTTTAAATAAATTACGGCGCAGTCTAGTATAAACGCGTTTAATTATTTCTATTATTATTATTTTATTATTATTATTATTATTATTATTATTATTATTATTATTATTATTATTATTATTATAGTTAGACATTTATAATTGATAAGTTTTAACACTAATAATGACTATGGTACAAATTTAATCATGTTAATGGTGTTTTGTCTTTTTTCATTTTAGAAAAAAATGTCATTCTTTATGTCAGTACTGTTTTTGCAGATTCATCTGTCTGTGTTAGCTTTCGTCGATTTGTACACAGATTTACTGTAATAACAACACATAATTTAAGGAAATACGATGTATCTATTATATCAAACCTTCTTTACTTTCATGTTACAAAAAGCCTGTATACCTTTACACCATATTTGATTTCCTATTTGTACTGGCTATTTTAATAACATGTCTGATATTTAATGATATTATGCTTATTAGGTTATCTCCTATATCATCTAAGTGAATGAACTGTCACAAGTCTCGGTGCTTATAAGGCATGATATTAAAAGACACATTAGAGAACTCGGAATAGAAAAAAGAAAGTGAAAAAATTTGTTTTTTTTACTACAACCATAGCATATCCCTCAACGCCAAAGAGAACATAAGTATTGAACCACTTTTTTATTGATTGCATGTGCACATTTCTTTCGAGAACCACATTTAAAAATAATTTTACAAGTGACAACATAATATTTCTATTAATAGATTATCGCTGTTAGGCCAGTCTGATAAAACTCTCTGTAGCAAACGCAGACAATAGTTTGTCAAAACAGTGCCAGTATGATCCCATTTATATGGTATTGTTCGTATATTTTTTATATTATTATTAAACTAACTGTAGAATTGTTTTGTTTATAATATGATAAGCAAATTATTAAATATAAATCTAAAGTTATAAGGCAGATAAAGTTCAAATATCAGCATAAGTAAGAATATCGCTAATATAAATAACCTAAATTTCTTATATGAAATAACAGTTTTTAATGTTGCTAAGACGAGGTAATAGTCACTGATAGCATCTGAATCAAGCTCTTGGGACACCTTAATTTTTTAGTTCATTGATCGATACCATTAACACCAATTAACTAAAATTAACTAAAATTGAAACCGTATTTTGTAGTGCTGTTCATCAGACTGTTCATAATCCAAAATGACGTTTTAATATATAATATAAGCGATATTTTTCTTATTATTTCGAGACTGTATGTTCGATTTTATTGGCTTCTCCCTAAAAGCAAACTTGTTCCTGACATTTACATTCCATTCGTGCACTTAGTATTTGTTTTGCATACAGAACATAACAGAACATAAAGAGTTTGCTCGAATCATGCCATCTAAGTTGAACGTGCTTCGAGACAAGCTCAGCTGAAAGTTCAATAGAAGACCCATTATGCACAAAATAGAGAAAAACAGAATCCCTAACGAAAGCCCAACACGGCAAAATTGAAATGTTACAGGCCAGGTTTGATTGAGTCTGTTCATTGACGGTACTGGAAAGTGCAAGTTACCGCCACGCCCCCTAGCACTGGCTTAGGCAGAATTCAACATTTAAACACGAAAAATGGTGAAATTTTGAATTGATGTGTTCATACGGCGGTTATCATGGAACCTTCAATGTGACACAGTAGACTCGCTTTACGTTTAATTTCTAAAAAAAGCTTTTATTTTTTCCAGTTGCGTGATTTAAAGGGGCAACAAAATAGGTTCGAATAATTGGAGTCTATGTATCTCTTAGCTCCAGCAGGGGAGGTGGTTTTGACCCCTGATGTTGCTCTATGGTTTTAACACTGAGGTTAGCTACATTAATTCCATAATGACTTAAATTGTGTTCTTGCGCCCTGACAGAAAATAAAACGGATAAAGTTTAGTTTTGGGATCCTGTTCTTTTTTTGTAAAAAGTACGCATTGGCAATTACTTTAACTAGCTTTTGTTTCTGTTGCATTTTGGCAATAAGTATAGTTATAACGATTTAACATTTTTTTATGAAAGTCAAAATACTTACTCTGTTTACATTTTGCTTCTTTAAAGAATATTCCATTTTCATTTTAACAACTGAGCGCTACTTTCGTCGTGTTAGAAGCATCATATTCTTAAAACCAGTAATTAAACGTTATAAAACTCACGTTTGACTTTCTAATGAAGAAATATGTCGTTTCCGAGACATAATATGCCTCAAAGTTAAATGTAAGATTTTATGAGATTTCAGAATATTGGATACTGTTTCAACCCGGTGCTACGGTCATAATTTAATGTTTTGATTCTTTTTTGACAGATACTAATATGTCTATTTATTTTAGCCGTATTTAAACTGACTTCAAATAAAATAATTTATCACCCTTATACCAAATTATTTATGGTTAAAGAACATCATTAAATTCAATAAATATTACTGTTCTATATAAGGAAAATAGATTGAAAGATGAAATAGATGACCATCGTGATAGAATTGTTTACGTTTAAATGCGGGTTTAAACGGTAATAAACTGGCAAAAAAAGTTAGTACTCGATTAAATGTCTTTTATATTATCTAGACACACTAAATGGAGCATTAAATTATAAATAAGGAATACCACTGCCATTGCATTGACTTTAATGACCGTTAAATCGTTTGATAGTTACCGTTAAGGAAATAATAAATTGATATTGCAGACAATGTTTTGAAAACCTGTAGGGATTCGTTTAATGTATGTCGTTCTATTAATGAGTTTCGTGATAAATTCATTTCATAAACATTAATGTCTACACAATGACGCAAATAATGTGACGTAATCGTAAGCTCGGCTCAAATGTGTGTGTAAATTTGTTTTTAGTGAAAACCTTGGCCGGCAAGTCATGAAAAAAACACAAGAGAATCTTATGTGTAACACCAAATTAGGGTATATTTTTATAACTAAGACTTATTTCTATTTTGAATTAAAATTTGATTAATTCTCCTGAGAATCAGCATTGCTAATAAACCATTAAATGTACTATAGTAAATTTAAAAGTGCTTATACCACATGAGTTTTTGTAACATTCGTGGTCAGAAAATCAAATCAAATATCAGTACATGTATGCCAACAAAATAACTGATATTACATGTATTAAACGAATCTTTTAACAACTTAATAGCGGTACGTTTTACAGAAGATACAAAGTGAAAATTGCTACTTCAAGTAGAATAATATCTAGAAAATGCAGAAAAAGACAACAACAGAAAAAAAACAACAAAAGAAACAAAAGAAGAAGCAGCAAATGTACATACGTATCCAATACATTATTAGCAAACAAAATATCCTATAATTATAGCATGTTTTGTCTGTTTGAAAATGATTGATTTTTTTAGATGTTTGCTTATTGGTTTGTGTATTATAAGTGAAAGGTGCGCAATCCTTCAATTGAAGGATGACAACAAATCTTGATGATTTCCCTTTCTGTGTGTACTTTTTAGATTCTTTCTGAATTTTGTAAACGGAAAACACAAACAAGAAAAACAGATGCAATCTTGAACTTTAAACAATTGTAGGTTTCATAATGTTATGTAACAATTGTGATATAATAGTTACTTACCTAATCATTAGCCTAAGGTATCATGCCATAATAGTTCTTGGTTCACCTTTTGTTGTTTTGAGGACTTTAAAGGATGTTTGACATTACAAATAAAGGTCACCACATAAAATTAAAATTTCCCTAAAGATATTCATACAAAGTACAATGGCCTCTGACCTCCCTTTTGTAATGAACATGTTCGGTATAAACAACATGTATGTCTCAGTACCGATGAATATCCATGAATAAAATTCATGAAATTTCTTCTAAACGGTTTGTGAGTTTCTATTTACTATCATGTTTTTTTCCAAGGATATGGAATTACATAATTGATAATTAATGTGATACAAAGAGAAAAGACTGTTAATGAATTTGCTTCGGTATTTTTTTAGAAATCTTGTTTTGAGGTTTAGCCAGACGTGCTTTTTTAAATTGTATTTTATCCCTGACCTTAGAAAAATAATGTTGTTTTTTTTTCATGTAAAATCTTATTTATAAAATGAAAAGGCATTTTTCTGCACTATCAATCATTTAAAATAATAATTATAACTAATTTTTTATAATGTTATAACCATATTTTTCTTTAAATAAATGATATTTTAAAATGCAAGCTCGTATATTTGTAATATTTTAAGTTCGATTATGATAATTTTCCTAACTTAATGTAACTTTTTTAAATATCTCTATTTTACACATTAAACATATATAAAATTTTATAATAAAATTATTGTACTCTTTTACAAAACATATGTAATATTTTATGAATAATGCCTATATGATTTTTTCCACTTTTAAAGTTTTTAATGAAATAGGTGAATCTTGAACTAGTATCTAATGAACCTTATTGAATGGTTGCATGCATGCTTTATCAATTATTTTAAATCTATGTATACTTATATAAAATGTCATATTTGTAGAGTTAACAAACAAGAATAATCTAATAATAAAACAGATTATTCAAGGATTTGTACAAATTGACTTCGGGAACTGTCTTAAGAGACTATTTTTTCCGACATAGACAAATGTAATATAAAATAACAGTCCTTATATAAATTGAGATTCTAACTGTCTGGCGTAAATAAACCGTGATATTAAAACTGACGAGGAAGTAGAATCTTATAAGTAAAATAAATTAGAAAATGTAACAAGTATTGATTTTCAAAATTCAATTTGAACACATAGATCCATATGTCCTTATACACACACGTTTAATAGGCAATCACTTTCAAGTCCTAGAACCAATTATGATTCCTATTTTAAAAACAGTGCCAAATGTTTGGTATCTAAACGGAGAATATACGTAGGGACTTTCTGTAATGTGTATGATAATTTAACAGTAGCATGTCTTCTGATCTGATTTGTAAGTATTCTATTTGAGTGACCGAATAATTACACGTAGGTCAAATATTGCATTTGCAACAGTGTCGGCAACATGTCAGTATGCACATATGTTCAGTCTGAAAAATAAACGATTCTATACTGTTCGGTTATTTACTTATAATGTCATCATGATCATTGAAATTAATATATAATTATTTATTTTTTTAAATAAACATTCGACAAATTTGTTAACAAAGTCCAGCAGCATAATATTTATAATGATTTGCGCCACTTTGATAAGCGTGTATATTATCCTGTCAGCTCTAACAAAATTGGATTGATTCAGGAACCGGAATATATGCGTCTGATCTCTAATGACAATAAGTACTCTTCATAGGTTGTCTAAAAAGATATATAATCATATTCAAGATCCAGATGTACTATTAACACACTGTAGTTCTATACAAAGTTGTTAAACCAGAACAAAATGGCCATGGTTGTCTTTTTTTCGCTCACCTTATTTGCTTAAGTCTAATTAAACGTATATATTCCTACAAAATGATACAAAAGTGAGTTCTTTGCATGCATTTTCACATAATGTCCCGGTTTTGACCCAGGGTTACATAGTGAGCGAATTTTGACATAAGTTTACCTGTAAAGATCTTGTCACAAGTTTGATTTTATTCTTTTATTTAAATTATCTGTTTCCACCTAAGATGACCTAAAGTCTATCTTGAACAATATATTTAATTTAGTGAGATTTACATTTTCGAAAAGGTTAATGTAGATCAACTTTCAATATTATCTCCTCTAGATTATTAACATATTTTATCTATTTTTTTTAATTTTAATTTTTTATTTTTATTTATTTTGTTATCTCTGTAGATCACTTTTTTGCCCCAAGATGGAGCCAGTGTAAAAGTCATCCGATATTTCATTGAGATAAATGCTTGGAAGAGATTGATAAAGATCAACTATACAATGGTGGCCATGTATGTGTTAACAAAAGTTTTCTTCCATCAATAAATCTAGTAATTGTTGTACTGAAAAAATCTTATTGTCGATAATGTTGATATCAACATTATAATTATTACAAAGTAAGAAATAGTTTTAAAGCAATATAATTGCGACCTTTTAACTGTTGACAAGATTTTAACACAAATAAAATGTAAACACGTTATTTTTGATATATTTGACGTTTTGATAAGGTTAGATGAAGATCATTCAAAACATTGATACACCAAAATGGTCCCTGAAGAATTTATTCAAAACATCACAAACTTAAAAATAACCAGTTTGTCAAAGACCGAAGATGATCATCAATTAGCACCTCTAAAGGTTTATGGTTTCTCTTCTCTCTCTCCTCTCTTTGATTTATCTGGTAACCTAGGATTCATTTTTGATGAACATCAAATAGAAACTGAGACCTTTTGAGTGTCAAACAAGGTTTTTCTTTGTTTTAATATATTGACCTTATTTTGACCAATGTAAAATAGTGTCTTATTGTTCTGAAATATCATTAGTTGGAGCAAACTAGCAACAACAAATTGAGACCTTTAGAAAGTTATCAATGTTTTCTTTATATTTTTAGTGTTATTTAGGTAATTATTGAACGTAGTGACCTAGTTTTATGCAAAAGATGAAAGTTATTCTGAACGTTCTGATTTATTATTGAAATAAACATTCTGTCAAAGCTTGGACAAAAACTGAATATCATATAAAAGAAGAATAAATGTTCAATAAAAGTCAAAATAAATTTGTTTCCTTTGGATTGTTAATGAAGTTTTTTTATCTTTGATCTAATCTCGTGACAAGTTTTACGACCCGAGATATTCAAACTGATCCAAGGGATTATTACTTAAATCAATGTTCTTAAAAATGTTGACGAAAGTCCAATACAAATGTGATGTTATATGAGTAGTAATCAATGAAGCTAAATCTGACATTTCAGTTTAAAATATGGACATAAACTAAAATCTAAGATAGTTAATTTGAATGAAAGACATATTAGACTAATGTATTAAACCTCAACAGGGAAATCTATATTCCCAAGAAAATGAAATACTCCTGTAATTCTTATTATCGTTGATACTTCATTGCAGTCGTTAAAAAAGCTTTAGAGAAAAAAATATATAGTCCGAAGAAAACGAAATACTCCTATAATTCTTATTATCGTTGCTACTTCATTGCAGTCGTTAAAAAAAGCTTAATAGTAAGAAGGATAAATCTCATAGCAATTGCGTGCCTTACTGGCACATGCGGTGATTTATTTTTAATATCCAGTGATAATATAATATTTTTCTCAGTGTGAATGACCATGCGGATTATTTTTAAAAGCTGATATGATTCCACCCAAATATTAATCGCTGTGATATTCATCGATTAAACATAAAAAGTATATGCGAGCATGACCTTTGACGTAAGGAGCTGAAAATTGCACGCTTCAGATTGCCTTATAATGATGACCATTTGCGATGTATTTTTTCTCAGGGAAAGTATTATTTACAACAAGTTTCAATACGAGTATACATGTACATTCCTTACACGCATAATATTTTCCATTTAGTTAATATTTTTAGCTACACAAATGTTCTTTTCAGGTCTGTTTTAGGTTTATTTTATATATATATTCCGGCTTTTGGAACACAAAATCTAGCTGTATTTGTAGTGATCTCACAGCTCTGTGCTGAGGAAAGTTTATGACGCAATGGCGATGTCAAAACTAACTCTCAAAATCAATGAACAAGGTATGCTGCTATGTACACCTAAATTTTAAATATACTATCATGTACATTTCAGTGAATCAGACTGAGTGAAATAACCAATAACTCAGAATTAAAAACAAAATAAAAGACACCAAAAACTTAGGTTGATTTTCAAGTCTCATTTTCACAAGAAAGAGGAGATACTTCTGGCGTTCCATAGTTAGCATTGACTTTCTTAGATAAATGGTTACTTTGAAAGATTTAATATTCCCACTGGCATCCATGCCTAATTGAACTGATGTAGGACACTTAATAATTGGTTGTGTCACCATTCATATTGCCGTGACAATAAATGCAATTAGCTTTCTTGTTTGTGTGCAGAGTGTGTTGTTTTATGTCACAAACTAGGTGAATGAACCGAACACAATACCATTACTTGTCATTATCTTAATAGGGATATTTCAATGCAACAATATAGACGACAGCTTGGAGTAAAACAACAACGAGAACGCGTCAAAGATCCGAGATAAACATTTGTCTTTCAGATTCCTTCACCCTTCACACCTTCATCAGAATCAAAATTCCTTTTTCAAGCGAGTATCGCGGTTGCCATATTGTTAAGTTTGCATTTCGCCCGTTTCAATAAAAATTGCGAACACTTTACGTCTTGTCCCTGCCCTTTCCTTTGTCAAAAATAAAACAAAAGGATTATTCATGAACTCAAATTCCTCTGCCTACATGGCGATTTATTTCATACTATCGGTTAGTGACCTTGATCGGTCGGCAGTGTTTTCTACTTTAAACGAATTTCGAAAATTAAATTAGAGAGGGTATTAATCAAGCAGTATTTGATGTACTGAAGAACAAATTGGAATATGTTCACTGTTATTTGGTTTTCTTCCCTAAAAAAAAGATAGCTTACAAGAGCGTTAACCGATTGGTTTAAAGAACTATGTCATGTTGTTCATAGAATGATGCACAAGGGTATCTTAAAATGTTTATTAATTTGAGAGATTCATGGTGTGACACCTTATAAAATGTCAGGAAAATACGTCCCTGTGTGGGTTTTCTAAGGGGAAAAATAACGTGAATAAAATTTAATATATATTACAATTCATTTATAGCGACAAAAAATGTAAATGTAACCGTTTGAAGGAGATTATTTGCTTAGGAAAAGAATGATCTGTTACTTTGCTGACTATAACTGCTTTCACTTTATTTTAAGTTGTACGGTAGTTAATATGTAGACATTTCAAAGATGGTGGACTGCCAAAGTAGTAAAAGTGGATGTCTCACTTTATCATCTGTAACATTTTTCTTGAAAATGTCTTATTTTAATGCATATAGCAACATCTGCATAAATACACGCTGGGACTTGTACTAAATATTGACAAAATAAAAAACTGAATCGAAGATCTCGTACTGCTTTCAGTTATCATTTGTTAGATAGTTTTATGTTTTCGATCAAATTTGTTTACTGTAACAATGGTACATTTGCGGATGTTTCTGTGTGCGTTAAATTTACTACTATAATTGTTAATTATTACCAGATATTATTATGTATATGAAACGTGAAAGTTCTGTATAAAACTATTTTAGATATTTTCGGAATGACATACTATTATGCGGCCTATATAAGGGAGGAAAATCAAAACTTGGATGTCTGCTACTTATTATTCCAATTATCTTTTCTTCATCGGCTTTGGAGAGAAAGTGAAATTGTATGTTTCCTTAAAACCGCGGATTTGTTCGATTTAACTTAAATCTTATAGACTTCACATACTTCTCAACTGTTCTTTCTTTATTTTCACTGATCATGATTTGCATTATGATGTTCAATTTGAAACACATAATTGCTTTCTCTTGTTACTGACTGATGAGGACGTGTCCTTGTTTATTTTTCTTTTATTCTCTTTTTTCTTAAATTAACATGTCTAGTTATATGTGTTTTAAGGTTTTACTATACATTTTTACTATACACAAAAAAATATAAGAAAAATCAATGACCCCTGGGGCAGGGCAAATGTCAACCCAAGGGCCCCTTATTTGAACAAACTTGGTAAACACCCATTAGAAGATGTTTCATGCTAAATATCTTAGCTCTAGCTCTTTGGAGTTTTTAAAAGAAGATTTTTTAAGTTTTTACTATAATACACATATAGGGAAAAACAATGACCCCTGGGGCGGAACAAGTTTTTACCCAAGGGCTTTTATTTAAACAAACTTCGTAGACACCCATTAGAAGATGGTTCAGGCTTTATATCTAAGCTCTAGCTATTTTGTTTTTTCTTTACAAGAAGATTTTTAAAGTTTTTACTGTATACAAATTAGGAAAATCAATGACCCCCTGGGGCGGGACCAATTTTTACCCCAGGACTTTTATTTGAACAAACTTGGTAGACATCCACTAAAAATGTTTCATGCTTAATATCTAAGCTCTAGCTATTTAAGGCTTTTAAAAGAAGAATGAATTTTTAAGTTTTTACTATATACAAATATTTTTAAGGAAAATCTAAGGGCATCTGTTTGAACAAATTTGGTAGACAATGGCTAGATGATGTTTCATGCTAAATAGTTAAGCTCTAGCTCTTACGGTTTTCTAAAAGAAGATACTTTAAGTTTTTTCTTTCGGTTGCCATGTCAACCAGAGTTCTGCTTAAAATTAAAGTTTTCAAAAATTAAATTTGGCTACCAAAGGAACATTTCTGTGGAGTTTGGATGAAATTGGTTTAGCGGTTTATGAGGAGATGTCGTTTAAAGTAAAAGTTTACGGACGGACGGACAACGGACGAAAAGCAATCACAAAAGCTCACCATGTCACTTTGTGACAGGACAGGTGAGCTAAAAAAGGAAAACAATTAAATGACAAATTACAAGAGAAAATAAAGAATATATACTAGAAAAAAACACTATTCCTAGTAATAAGAAGACAACAACAACAACTAAGAGGAAATAATACTTCATTCACTTGAAAGCTATGCTATTGTAATTGGCCAACCATTAATAAATTTATATCAATTATGCAATCTTCGCGAAAGAAAATAATTGTTAATTTAGCTAAGTTTATCTATTGTGCTATGTATAAGAGAACATCAAACAGTTGATTTTATGAATGTAGGTATTTGTTTCTATATTAATATATTCTTTATTTTCTTCTGTGACTCATACTGACATTTTGATATTTTGTAGTAGTTATGTGAACTGTTTACCATACTTTTCTTATGTTATGTAAATATGTTATAACCGCCACGGTAACTTGGCGATGAACATGTATTTGTTTTTGCCAATAAAATATTTGACTTGACTTGACTTGGCTATTAAGATCATACATTTATCTTCGAGTTTAAAAAATGAAGGCATATACCGTCAATATTAGTGGCCACTATTCGTTTGTTATCAAAGGCAGTAAAACATGGACACATCAGCAGAAAAAGATCACTTTAAACAGACGTCAATTCTTTTAAATTTTTAACTAGTCAATGATTTAACGAATACTTTGATTTGATAAAATGTGATAAGTCAATAATTTTAGTTTTAATTGGAGTCTAATTAAAATATTACATGCATTTAATTTGGGACTTAGTGTTCAGTGAAGAACAATCTATAAAATACTTTAATAAAATGACTTGCGTCTAGATGAATGGAACTCGATAAAACGGACTGTTTGCTTAGAGTACGATCAGTATTCATTTCATATATAATAGATACTTGAAATGGAATGCAACAATAGACCGAAAAAGATAACAAATACATGATAACTGACAATCATTATTAAGGTTACATTACTATTTATAAATAAATAAACAATGAATGTAGACCGTCAAACGTAGAGGTACGGCCTTATTGTTGGTATATATTTTTATATTGAAAACTCAACTTGTACTCTTTCGTGTTTTGCTTACTGTCATCATTTATAAAAATACACGAGAATCATTAGAGCTCAGACAACGCATGTATTATAATATGTCAATGTAGACTGTTTCTTTTTTTTAATAATTTTGAAAATGCATTCATGCGATCATGTTATCATGGACTTTAAGTATTCAAATATATTGTAAATACATTAAATCATTATAACCCGCCATTACTGTACAGTTGAATCCCGTTCCGATATCATATATGACCAACAAAGAAGGTAAAGTGATAAAATCTCTGACCATGAAGAAAGCAGGCACTGAACGTATGGCATCAAATAGCGTAGCATTTATTTATTCTAGACTGTGTTACTGTGTGTTTTTTTTAAATAATTTTTGTTACTCATGTATGTTTATATAAAGAAATTATCTTAATTAAATAACATGATTTCCATAATTTAAAATGAATCACATATTGAAATACTTTTTACATTTAACAAATAACCTATTATTAGTAAATCAATTTTAATAATTCTAGCCCGAAGTTTCCTGGGAAGAAAGCTTTATAGCCGTTAATTCGAATCCAAATAAACAAACTACTTCTTGAGTACAAAGCCGGTCAACGTTAAGCTATTCTCATTAGACATTCTAGCGGTATTCTTTAATAAGATTCCTTTATTTTAATCAATGAAATGTAGTGTCAAACCTCATGTCTAACTTTTTCAGAGAATTTTGTTTTGATGTAATTAACAAAAATGGTTGAAGCTATTGTTTCAAATAATTATACTGTACTTTTCTATAATTGATTGTATAACAAACATATAATTAAGTAACCATAATTATGTCTTGACCTAAACTGAATATTTAATTGAATTTAAGTGTATATTTTAAACCAATATATGTACGTTCATTAAGGTTTTATTTTAGAGAAAGAAACTTATCTATATTCAATGGAGAACAAATATAACAATTGCTATAACATTCAAGATCATAAAATGTTCTAGTTAGGTGTTCTGATATGTAAATATCAAACAATTCGAAACATATCAACGTTTTAACGTAAAAACATCAGTGTCTCTTATATCACAAAAAGTTAATTCAGAAAAAAAGTTATTAAAATTGTTGTTTTTAACCTCTGTATTCAAATTTAACAAGAACACAATAGAGCTATTAAAAAGGATAATATTTGTGCCGGGTTTTTGCATTACATAACTGTCAAAAGAAACGTGTATCCAGCAAAAGTAAGGAATAACACTTAACGGAATGATCTAGATATAACTCATACTGTGGAACAAACCGCAAGCACTGGGTAAAATTTAGGGAAACCTGTCAGAAATTGAACAAACGCCAACACACTGAAAAGTGTTTCTAAATTTCAAATTTTACCATTTCATGTTTAAATGTTGTAATCTGCTTTTGACGGTGCTGCGGATGTGGACAGTAGTTTGCACTTGACAGTACAGTCCATAGCCAGATTCAATCAAACCTAGCCTGCAACATTTTCAATTTTGCCATTATTGGCTTTCTTTAGTGATTCATTCTTTTCTATTTAACCGTGTTTTTTTCACTAATAAACACCTTTTGTTTTAAAAGAAACACTGCAATTTTGCACAAAGTATCATCAACTCAATAAACAGTTTTTTCTGTGTATAATTTACATATCAATCATGTACTGCACATTGTGCATTATGTTGTATTACAATTTGATTTATAATCAGTTCTTGTTTATGTAAGTAATTTGCTATGTTGTATAATTTAAATTTTGAAAAGTATTAGCTTTATTTCAAGACACAATATCAATAACAAACAAAAGAAAACATAACGATTTAGACCACTTTGTACAAACACCGATTTTTTGCCCAAATAAATGAAAAAGTACCACACCTACACATGCAAGTAGACAATCCATTCATAGGATCTATTCAACGCTTGTGTTGTGTAATTTAAGACGTTCAGCGATCGCCAAAGTAAGTTGTTTAGGATATACATTAGCTGAAACAGCATCTACGATTAGTATTAAATGATTTTTTAGATAAATGATAAGTCTGTGTTTATCCCACGCCAACATAGAAATCCATCTGTCTAGAATGGAGAATTTATACAGTTATTATTAAATTAACCTTTTTTTTAAGGATCAGTTATTTCACAAATTTCCATACGTATTCTGCTTGCAATAACGGTTAAGGCATTTTGCTTTACAGATGAAAGGTTAATCGTTTTCGTTTGGTCTGGACACTGTAATGAAAATGTTATTGAATAAGTATCTGTTAGTATTAAATTGCCAATGAGCTTAACCTGTCTAATTCAAATGTTTAGCTAAATGCGGTACAAAAACAATTTACAATAACCATTTATCTAACAAAAGAGCAAATATCAACATTTTCTTATATAAAATATATTTTATGTATATCATAATATAATATATATTTTCTTTATAAAAAAAACTTGTAGAAACAAACACGAGCTCCGTTATCTAATGTCAAGATTTAATGTTAACAATTTTGTCAAATTGACCCAAAATATCCGCCTTTCTGAAAGAAATAGTCGAACAGGTTTTGTCCAAACGTTATGAGTTGCACAAATCATTGAAAATATCAAATGTTTTCATTAATACTATCAACACTATTCAATGCATTGGTAATATTATTATTATTACCTTCGCTGTTCGTCACGATAAGATACATACCATTTGATATTTGAAATTGACTTTTGAATATAATTCAAATATCGCGAGTGTAAAATTTATTGAAAAGAAAATCTAATTTCCGATTTAATTCATTTTACTTTATCTGTATAATCTATGGAAAATATTTGGCAGCATATTCATGAAGGAATATAAAGCTTTGGATGCTCTGCATTGATTTGTATAATATCTTTCGGAGCCTATTATTTGAAACATTAAAGTGGATCTTAGATAACACGTTGGTTTGTTGACGTTCAAATTCTAAATTCTGTTTGATTTTGTATAGACTCTTTATTGAACGATTTTTGTTGGTTTGTTGACGATCAAATTCTCAATTCTGTATGATTTTGTATATTAGACTCTTTATTGAATGATTTTTTGTTATGTTTAATTTACATCTACACGGTATGCAATGGTCATTTGATGATTTTCAAGAACTCAGAAATGAAATGATCCACGGTCCTTGTCGGAACTTATGGCGAGGAGAGACACGTGGTTCTATCAAATGACTGTATAAAAATAAAACTTATGAGAATTTATCAAGTAATATGATGTCAGCTCTTGGCTACGTATATCATAGATCTAATAGACGATTCGATTGATATGATATAATAACGTGTATTTCATCTGGTAATATCAGCAAATGCAATATAAATGAGACCCGATGAAAAAATTGTAGTCTGTTGTTGAATTTCTTTTTAATTGTCCGCTAGTTCTAGTAAAATTAAACTAAAATGTAGGTAAAATATTATCTCATTTTACGTAATGTTTCTGACTAATGACAATATGGTGTTTGTGTTTTATTTTTTATATCAACAATTATTAATTTATTAAGTTATAACTATGTTATATTGCTGTAACAAAACACAATACCATCACATGTCAAATATATCTGATATGTATGCTGATTAATTTCCCGAATGGCAAATAAACAAACTCTTTAGCCTTATGAACAATTTCTCTCTAAATTCACAATTTCCTCCAAACCGTTACATGTAGCATGCTCAAGCAATATCTTGTTAATGCAAAGAATAGTTAAAAATTGCACTAGTGCCAGAGGAAAGTAACATTCCTGCTATGTTTAATTGTTTCTCCGAATTGCAGGCAAAAGAAAGAAAAATGATAGAGAAAATGTATCCTGAAAGTAGATTGTACAGATGTTTGATTTCAGTGAAGGAGAAAAATACAATGTGTTCTTACACTTAAAAGCTAACATCAAAAATAGGTGGTAGAAAATCAATCATAATGGTTTTGATTATAAGTTCATTTTCACCAATCTGGAAATAATGAGCAGCAATATTGTTTTGAAGCACACCTTTATTCCGTTTATCGAAATGAACGAATTCTTTCCTAGTTTAAATTAATGGCAATCCAAAACTGTAATTTAAAACCTTTTCTGCTAATTCTCCTTAATATTATTACTTGTGCTAATTGTCACTGAATATTATTGTCTTTCAATAACAAACAAAGCCTTTTTCCACAATATTACAACACGATTTGTTTAATATTGAAACTGCTTGTCTATGATGTCCATTGTGGAGAAAAACTTAAGTATTAAGAACTTACCTTTATAAAGGCATCAGAAACGATTTTTCTATCTTCAAGAATCAGGGGGTCGAACGTATAGCGGTGCGATACTCCTTTAAGCGAGGTGAATTCATGCGATACGCCCTTATGGCGGACGGGAGCGAAAACGAAAGTGGGTATGAGCATGTTTTTTTTCCAAATATTTGTTGTCTTTTGTAATTTTTTGAAGAATAGCATTGTGCATGCTGATCAGAACTTATAATTGTGCATGATTGCCAAGATAAAATACTAAATTTTATAGAATTGAGGAAGTTATTGAGGTATTTGTTGCTACAAATTCAACCGTCAACCTGATATGCACATGCAAACGAATAATGTATCAGTCGTTTTAAAACGAGATATTCGATTAGTTTAAGTCCCAACATGTATATTTTTGAAAACAAAACGATATACAAGAGTAGTTTTCCATATCTATCCGAAAATATATAAAATATTTCCAGTTTTCTCACTGTACGCCTAATATTTGGTCCGATAAACCAATTGTACGCACAAATATTGGTATGTTTTTATGTAGCAACTTCCTCATTACAGTACATCATATTCAATTTTGATGAAATATCAAGTTTTGAGTTTGTATGTTAATCATATGACAACCACAGTGTCAATTAAAACAACAGTGTCAATTAATGTATTATACTATGATATAGTTAATTTAAATATTCTTTTCTCACAAAGGTTAATCATTAAAATGAGATAAGTTATGCACAGAAATTTGAAATTCTATCAAGTAATCAATAGTCACGATATTATTCGTTTTGTTTCTTCCGTTTTTTTTTTTTTGCAATGGAACTTGAAATTTATATAAAAAAAAGATACTGGTTTGATTTCCTCTATGGATTGGATGTTATATATTATATACAGAGCACATCATTGTATTTCAGATATTCTGATGTTTGTCATTAGCTCTGTCACTTTGAATATATAACTATACTACTCCATAACCAGTGTAAACCAAACAGCTTTGTGTATTTGCTTATGAAAGCATTCATACTTTTAGTGATTTAACATATCTGCCAGTGGTTTTACTTTTAAAACTAGGCTTTCTCTGCAACATTTAATGTATAGCATTACCCCTCACTTTTTTGTAAATATTCATTTCCACAGGGAGTTACTCTTATTGTTAAAGCAAGTGTACCAAGAGATTTATACTGTTACAGGCCAACAGCACTTTTTAACAGTATACAATCATGACAAGTGTTTTATTATGTAAATAAAAGTTTTATAGATTACAATACTGTTCGGGAAATAAAATAAATAACACACAAGCGTTTGTGAGTAACAGTAAAAATATCAACCCTCCTAAAGATACTGTATCCCTCGGCTAACACCTTGGCTAACAGTATTTTCCTTGGGATGATATTTTAACTGTAACCCACAAAACCATGTATTATTTATATACTACTCCATAAGCAGTGTGACTCAATTTTATATTATATACTCAAAAGCTTTTTCTTTATTTGCACATGTGTCAGCATTTGTACTTGTGGTACTTTACCTATCTGACAGTAGTTTTGTTTGTTAATCAATTTGTTTTAATTGCTCTGCGACATTTACAACTGTGTATTTGCACATGTGAGCATCAGCTGTTCCTAAGAAAGACACTGAGCTGTTTGGTGTCCAATGACTGACTGAATTTTGAAATTGTAGTTTTGTGTTTTTTCCTGACAGGCCACAATTATGTGCACTACAAAAATAGCCTGTTCCAAACAACATTTTAGAAAAGAATTTCACCACCTAAAGATTTTTACCACCTGGTTCTCAGTCTCTATCTCAAGAACAGCAGTGAAATGTACTTTCATTGTATTTTATAGGTTGTTTGAAATGTTTAATTCTATTTATAATATGAAAAAAATCAGTTTGACAGCAGCATGTACAAAAGATCTTAGAACCTCATGAAGTAAAACAGCCCTTATATCACATATTAACTGCTATTTTTCTGAAATGTTCTGCTTTGAAAGTGAGTTAATTTATACAAGATTTCTTGATTGGTTTCTTAAATTCATTCTTACATATTTTGGTTAAATTCCTACGTTTTATCTAAAATCTTAGAGTAAAGGTTAATTTTTTTTAACTCCTAATTATCACAGGATAATTATTATTAATTATTCAAATTAAGTTCAAAAACTTATATAGATGGTTATACAAAACTTTTATTTCAAGCAAATCTTTAAGGAAAGAAGAAGATTTCAGAATTCCGGAAACGGGCAAATATATGGTAGATATCTTAGTACAATCATAGGAAAACATACAAAACGTACAGTTATTTTATCGCACCAAAATTCAGCGTACACTTAAATATTTTGACCAGTAAGCGTCTATGTATATCGGAGCACAGAGGTACTTGCTATGCAACTCAATTATGATTACTCTTATAGAATAAAGAAGAAAAAGAAATTAACTATATTAATATAAGCTTGCATTAAGCGATTTTATTCACCGACCTTAAATAAGTTGCCGTCAGTTTACCTTCAATAACTTTTTTAGTTATGAATTAAGGCCTCTGTAATTTTGATGAAATGTGTGTCGGTCCTATCTCCACATCCTCAATACAAAATATGCAATTGTAATCGAAGATTTATGAAATACTTAATAAAAAACACTTACTCTGACGTATGTTTACACGGGTAAATCCGCCATTAGGGCGTATCGCATGAAATCACCTCGCTTAAAGGAGTATCGCACCGCTATACGTTCGACCCCCTGAGAATAGTAAGAAAAAATGGTTAAGAACATGTTGAATAATTATCACCTGAGCAAAAAATGACATCATTTGTCATAAAAGTAGCAAAATATAAACAAACAAGTATTTTTGACTGCCATACAAAATACTAAATCACTCTGTGTTAATTGCCAAAGGTAACAGAGGCACAAGATGGTTTGCGTAATTGGTAAATAGGTAACTTTTCAGAAAATAATAGGACATCAAAAAAGAGGAAATTTGTCAGAAATAAAACAAAAATACAAAATCAATGCTGAGGCATACTGGGCCTTAAAAGTTACAATGAATTATGTTATTTAAGTGCACTCATTTTATTGGTTTTTATTGAACAGAATCAATATTATCAAAAATGAACAAAATATACTCTCACGTGCAAACATTTTAACAACATGTAATTGATTTGTTACGTCAAAGAATGTATTAATATAAATTCGCCAACACAATAATTCAAACACCAATTATATCTACTATCTATAAGGATAAGTTTTGTTGCTAGAAGTTAGAAGTATAGGGGGAATTTATTGAAATAAATCATTTTAATGATATCAATTCCGTTTTGTTCCATGATCGTATATTACTATATTTCAGAAATAAGAACAAATATTTTTTCCATGAAATACAGCACAAACTGTTAGGCTTTATTTGATTTATTAATCGGCAAAATATCCACTATCTTATATTAGGACACGATGCTGTTACAGCAGCACCACCTTTAATAAAATTACTGAGTACCACTGGAAATATTAGTTTTTATCCTTTCTTTTATCCGTTAAATGTTTCCAAATTTCTTTCACTTAGGAATTTTTAAAGTATATCATCCTTGTTTTTATAAGTGCTTATCTAAATTCAATAAGATTTTTAATGTTACATATTTATACTGTCTCGCCATAAATCAACTTAATCAACATACGCGAACGTTGACATCTGACATTCACTATCTATCTGTTATATGTCATCTTATGGCCTTATTCGATAATTAAGGAATATATGTAAAACTATACTATGACAATATTGAAGAGATGTACAAAGATTTATAAAACTGATTCGATCTACAATATGTGATAAGAACATGAGATATAAAATTGTTGAGACCGTCCGCATTATCTCATTTATCTCAACGAAAAGTGCAAATTCAGTAATCTATTTTGAAGTTTTCTTTTCTTACGACCCTCACTCTTATTTCAAATTGTTATTTGTGATAAACTATTCACGTACACTTTATATATAACTTCATGTACACATGTCAAGTAAATAATGCTATGTATGCTGACTAATTTCCCAAATGGCAAATAAACAAAATCTTGTGAACAATTTCTCTCTAATTACACAGTTTCCACAAAACTGTTAGCATGCTCAAGCAATATTAAGTGAATACAATGAATACTAGTAGTTAAAAATTCCACAAGAGTCAGAGGAAAGTAACATTCCTGCTATTTGTAATTGTTTTTACAGAATTGCAGGGACAAAATAATAAAAATACAAAACTGTTAGTGAAGCTGGAAATATTTTAAACTTATTCTCCTCATTATTATTTTGTGCAAATTGCTACTGAATGATCGTCTTTCAATAATAAACAATTTTTCCCCACAATATTGCAACACGAAATTTTTGTTTCAATTAAGTCCATTGTGGGAAAAAACTAAAGTCTTAAGAACTTATCTTTATATAGGCCATCGGAGACGAATTTTCTTTCTTCTTTAGAAATGACAAACAAGACAAAAATGGTTTAAAGCGTGTTAAATGTTTATTACCTGAGCAAAAAGTGAAATCATTTGTAATAAAAGTATCAACATGTAAACAAAGAAGTATTTTGACTTCTATACAAAAGACTTAATCACTCTGTGTTAATTGCCAAGGGTAACAGAGACACAGGATGGTTCAGGTAATTGGCCAATGATAAACTTTTCAGATTATTTTTTTAACTATAACAGGACATCAAAATTAGGAAAGTTGTCAGAAATAAAACAAAAATACAAAAGCATTGCTGAGGCATATTGGCTTTTAAATGGTTTTTCTTTGTATCATGTTAATTTATGTGCACTCATTGTTTTGATTTGTATTGGACCAATCAATATTAGCAAAATGAACAAAAAATACACTGATCATGTGCAATCTTTTAAACTATTTGATTTGTTAGGTCAAAGACTGTATTAATATAAATTCGCCAACACAATAATTCAAACACAGATTAAATCTAGAAATCTAAGGGATAAGTTTTGTTGTAAATATCAAGAAGAGTATAAGGGAAATTTATGGTAATAAATCTTTTTTATGACATCAATTTCGTATTGTTCTATCGTATATTACTATGTTCCAGTAATTTGAACACATTTTCTTCCATGAAGTATGATGAAATCTATATACAGCACAAACTTTAAGGTAATTTGTCATGCTTTATTTGATGTATTATTCGGCAAAATATCCAATATCATATATTAAGATAGGATGCAGTTACAGACGCACCACCTTTAATACAATTACTGAGTCATACAGGGCAAATAGTTTTAATTATGTCTCAAATGTTTATAGATAAGATATGTAATTGATTTCGTTACATGTTTCCATATTGCTTTCATTGAGGAATTTTTGAAGTAATATATATATATATATTAATATATTTACAAAAAATGAAAACAAGTGCCGGAAAAAAGTCACATATAAACAAAACAAAAAACACAGTCCATGAGTTCACTTATTTAATTATTTGCCAACCGGTTTCTCTTATGATTTGCCCTGATGATCATAAGAGAAACCGGTTGGCAAATAATTAAATAAGTGATCGATAATTTAGGAACATATGTAAGAAATGTAAAATGACAATATTGAAGAGATGTACAAAGATCCATCGAGCTGATTTGAGCTACAATATGTGAAATGAACACGAGATATATTCTTGAGACCGTCCGCATTATCTCATTTATTTCAACGAAAACGTTACTAGTCAGTAAAGTATTCTTGTTTTCTTTTAATATTATTGCAATCGGTATGTTATTTTTATTAATATACTGCAGCCCTAACGCTTTTTTTTCAAATTGTTATGCATGATAAATTAATCACACAATGTTTATATATTTATATAGGCAATTTGATTTAAGCATTTATTTGCAATTATCATTTGGGCATTTTCATATTAATTTCGAGTATTATATTTTCAATTAGAGCTCATTATGTACGCTGTGAATGAATATAAGGCTTAAAACGGCAAAGGACAAGCTACTGTATAAAGATAATAGCTGATTTAGCAATTGAATAATGTATACCCTAAAAAATGCAGTGTCCGGACAAGGCAGGCAAGATACATTTTTTATATGTAATGGCTGTAATATTCTACAAAGAATAAAACGTATATAATAAGGGATTTGTCACAATAATTGATATTTTCAGGAGAGGTTAGATTTATAGTTACTGTAGAAATGTCCAAGAACAGACTGAATGATTCGACAGTTAACTTGGAGCAAACAAAGAAGTATCATTCAGCATAGAAAACTCATTATGATAACACATTAACAGATATATGGTGACTGCTGCCGCACCTGCTGTCTATCGTAATGAGTGAGTGCACAACTATCTCGATCACTTTACATCTCCATACATACAACACCAACAGCGAATACTTTGTATGTTTTTGTCACCCGGATGATTGTGCCTGCAAGATAGTCTAGTGAAATGGTAGCTATATTTATTTAAAATTGTTTTTGTCATCATTTTTCATTTTTTTTTTATTTATTTATTTATTTATCTATCGAAACTTAAATAACGTAGCGAACGTCAAACCCATAAACAATATTGTGTTCGTTACTTTATTAATAATAAGAACTGACAATATCTTAAAGCAAAATTCAACATGATATCTAAACCTGTCGTAGCTGATTTATATGTTTAATACCACTGGATAATGATTTTGGCAATCTTTCGCAATTCCAATAAAGAGTACGTATATAATGTTTATTAAAAACAAAATTAGCAGTTAATGTTTGTGTGGTAAAATGAAGTGAATAAATCTTAGGAAAAAAGACAATAGTAAGTGGCGCCCTTACTGTGCAATAAATCTCCAAGAATCCCCCCCCCCCAACACACATATACACACAAAGACAAAACAAATACACACATGAAATAGTTTCTCTTTGTCCAGCGAATAGTAATCAACACTTTCTGTGATTAATTATTTTACACATTCATAACAATTTAAAGACAAATTATGCCTCGGAAATTTACAGTTTTTAAATTTAATGTCAAACATTAATTAAATAATTCTTTAAAAAGTTGTGAATCAATATAACCAAATCGCTTTCGTATTTACTCATCTACATTTCATGAGGCTACTTTAGGAAATATTTAGAATTGTCTTACATTATCAAATGAGACCATAAGATGAATTATGGATACATCACAAAATGTGAATGTCAACGTTCTTTAAATTATTTTGATTTATCACCAGACGAATTACGCACATCATAGTTAATATCTTAATAACATTTAGGTTTTGCAGTGGTAAATCATTTTGTTATGCTTGAAAAGACTAATCTTAACATAATTATGAAAAACTAAACATTGCCACATTTTTATATTTGAAAAAAAAAACAAACAAAAAAACGATTAGGTGTAGTATGTAGTATTTTTGTGTAAACTATCCTTTTATTTGCATTAAAATATTTTATGTAAGCAGTATAGTTTTAACAATTTAAAATAATTTATTCTTTTTTTTGTGAAGTATTATTATATTGTAATACATTTTGACATAATTTCAATGTTTTGATTTAATAAAAAACAACAACAAATAGTACAATAGTAAACAAACAAAAACACACACACATATTTACGATCTGTCTTTTTAGTTCGAATAAATATTTATCTTAAAGAACATTTTGTCGTCATTGAATTTCAAAGCAGTTTAATATTTTGTGAACAATATACAAGTTTGTAATTAAATGTCACAATCTAAAACGGCTTATATTAAGTGTTTTCGATGAATATGATCAATACATGTGCAGGAAATGACAAACATACATTATTAATCTTAAAGGCGTTTCGAGCTTCGCACCCCAAGTGTCTGTTTAAATTTAGATTTGAATATTGATACTTCAATTTATTGTTTCTTAACAAAAACTTATGTATCTACGGATTAAACCTGCCTGCATGCCTCCAAATGAGCCAAAACATTTTCAAGAAAACAAAATTTCAGAAGCATATACAAAGATTTTAAGAAATGTAAAACTTTTCATAATTCAAGTAATAATGTACATGTTGTATACGATTAATGGCTGATTTTGTAGTATTTATCGCCTATTCGTGTTCGTGCTGCGAGACTAACGCAATAAGGGCTATTTTTTGTAAAATTGACCTGTTTTTGGTAATTTACATTGATCATAAATGTCTTAGCAAATTGTTATTTACTTTCTTTGTTCGTAGCAAACATAAAAGCCATACACAATATTGTGTTCGTTACTTTAGTAATATTAA
This sequence comes from Ruditapes philippinarum, assembly GCF_026571515.1. Classification (NCBI taxonomy): domain Eukaryota; kingdom Metazoa; phylum Mollusca; class Bivalvia; order Venerida; family Veneridae; genus Ruditapes; species Ruditapes philippinarum. The sequence goes on from NW_026860215.1 coordinate 162,123, forward strand.
GAACTGACAACATCTTATAGCTATTTAAACCTGTCGTAGCTGATTTATATATTTAATACCGCTGGATAATGATTTTGGCAGACGTTTGCAATTCCTATAATGAAAAGTATATGGTGTTTATTAAAAACACAATTAGCAGTTAACGTTTGTCTGGTAATAATAAAGCGAATAAATCTTTGGGAAAATACATATTAGTAAGCGACGCCCGTACTGTGCAACACATATCCATGAATTGCCCTCCCCCCAAAACACACAAAACAACAACAACATATAAATAGTAACTCTTTGTCCCGCTAATAGTAATATAGTTACACCGTCTGTGTTTAAGCATTTACAAATTTATCACGATTTAAAGACAAGTGTTTGCCTCAGAAATTTACAGTTTTTAAATTCTTAAGAATTAGATAATTATTTAAAATAGATTTATAGCATTTAAGATGTTTAACAACTTAAGAAAGTAAGGCTGGACGTACAGTAATGTGTCACAAAGGTAGCACAGTAGTATTTTGACATCCATACAAGATACTTATTCACTATAACTATACCAAACACAGTATAAAAGTATAAAACGTTCATGAAAAACAGTCAAGTTATTTCGTAGAAACTGTAATAAGATACCAAAACTTAAAAGGTTTTAAGAAATAAGATTGAAGGCGTTTCTGGAGCATTAAGGCCCTTTAACATAAGAAAACAGTAAAGAATAGTATACATAATGTTTGTCATATTCTCAAAGAAATAAATATAAAACTAGATTGAATCAATAATACTTACTTAATAAGTGCTGACAAGCCATATAGGGTTTGAGAACTGAGATGATGCGGTCGGTCTCAATAAAATATGGTTCGTGTTCCTATTATATAATACAGTAAGAAATATTGTTATGAATCAATACAATGGAATCCCTTTGGTATTGTCATAACTAATTTTCATACAGATATTTTAGGAAATATTAAGAACTGTCTTACATTATCAAAATAGGCCAAGATGAAATATGGATACAGCAAAAAAATGTGAAATGTCAATGTTCCTTTATTAAATTATTTGATTTATCACCATACGAACTACATATATCATATCTAATATCGTGATTAAAAGTAGGTTTTGCTCTGATACATTGTCTAGGTATGCTTGAAAATACTAATGATCTTAAAATAACCATGACATACCAAACACTGACACATTTTTATCTTTCAAAAGTCGACCGTTACATGAAACAACAATTTAAAACAAAAAGAATATCGAGTACTTAGTGTAACTTTGAATTAAAAATATATTATGTAAGCGGTACTCTTTTATCAATTTGAACTTATTTCTACGATATTTAACTGTCTGATATTATCATCATATTCTGAAGACCTAATTATTCGGCATTCAAAGTAAACATATTAAGTATTTTTCTAATCAAGTACTCCTGCATTTTTTGCGTGGCCTATGATCATATTTTCAAGAAATAATTTTTTTTAATGTAATTGATTAATGAAACATATTATTCACAAATATATATACCACTGACATAACGCCTTTGTTGTAGACATATATATTACTCAAACGATTTTGCGATTGCGTTAGTTAAAAATATACCAATAATGTTGCAACGGGACGCCCTTATGATTTTTAAGCTAAATTATTCGAGCTTAAAATAGTTATTGACTATGACATTTTCGAAGATAAATTTCATTTAATGCTATATTTTTCATTTGTTTACTATGCGAGATGATTATATTCAAAAAATAATTCTTATATGTCATACGATGATTTATAATTTGGGTAAAGTGAGTTTGTGTTGTTAGCAATTAATATGTGGCAATAAGTTTGTATTCTGTCACAAGTCACGATAATACATACATTTATTGTCTTATTGTATCTTATATTTAGTGAATACAATCAGTTTAAGAATAAAAAGAAAATACTTTTACATTAATGTGTTGAAATAAAAGCATAATAATTATACTTATTAAAAACTATTTGTAATGAAAACTGTTTATCAGGAACTCAAAACGTTAAACAAAACATAGCATGGACGCTTTGATATATTTTGTATGAAGTACATTGTTATAAATAGAGATACAGAGAGATTTGATAAAACTAGTCTATTCCATTAGGACTCAATATTTATATTAAAAGATGATCAAGAGTAACTTTCACGTATATAATATTGAATATTTTGTGCCGTGATACTCGTTAATCTACTAAATCACACAAAACAACGCTACATTTTCTGCTATAGTATATATATATAATAAATATATATAGTATATATATATATATATTAAATATAATATTTATATATATATTTCAAGTAAAAAAGATTTACTAGCAACAGCGTAAGACATGTTATTAAGATAATACAGAAGGGATGTTGTAAAAAAGATTTATTACAATATAGTTTCCCCTGTGTAGAAGATATTAAGAACAAAACCTATTCTTAAAATCGAAAAAAAACATTATCTCAGTTTAGTTAATATTTGGCGAAACTGTATTGTAGATAAGCAAACGGACTAAGAGGAAAAGGTTGCACATTTGCTCATGTTGTTAATATCCACGTTGACCTTTAAAAAATTATGAAATGATTGAACTCGAGTGAGAATTTAATAAGATGTTATATATTAAATGCTCATTATGCCTCATAAACGAATATATTTTTCCTTCTTCGTTAGAGTGGGCAAAGATGAGTTTTAAAACATTTAAGTAACGGTTTAAGATCATGTTGGAAGTCTTTCTCCCAGTGAAAGTAGCGCACAATATGTACTTTTTTGTTATAAAAGTAGCAAAAAATGTAAGCTCAGTATTGTTTTGACTTCCATGCAATGTACTAAATCACTATGATTGTATTAGTTGCTAAAAAGCAACATAAGGAAATAATGGTTAAGAAAATTAGATAACAGTGTTATTTTGTTTATTAAATTGGCAAGTATCAAATAATGTATTATTTATGATTAAAGAGTGCATTTTAACAATTTTTAAAGATAAAGTCTTTCTTTATTTTTGAAGTCGATCGTTCAAGAGCATTTAAGCACATTATCATCGTAATGAGTAGGAAATATTATAAATTGTTTCAAGCTTAATGTTCATTATCAAAAAATGTACCCTATTGTTTAAATAAGATAAGTGTGTGTCTGATTTGACAAACACACTGAAGGCGTTTTTCAAAATAATATTGTTGACTATTACATTCACTTTGTGACATTGAAAAAAAAAAAACAACCAAAATCAAATTGAACAGAAAGAATGTCCATTTCCCTGACGCTGTTTGGATGCAATAATTTAACATTTTGAACAATGTTTTCCTTTGACTGTTATCATCAAACAGGTAAACAATATTCTCTCTCGATCCTGTATAATCTCTCATCTGTTTTTCTTATTTTGTGAAAACAATAAAAATGCCGGAAGTTCATTTGGTACTTAATACATACGATGTGAAATAATATTTGATGTAATGCTAAAAGGAGATAATTTTTATTAGTTTGATGAAGCAAGTTCTAAGCACGTCTAGAATAGTAGGTCCCGAAGCTTGCGTGGCATAACAAATGGTTGTCAAAACTGTTAAAACAATCGAAATATAATAACAACTTTTAGATGTATTTTGTCTACAGTTTGAGATTTTGTCTATATTGAGATCTTTTGCAGGATGTTTGATGTGATGTTGCAGTGGCATTTTGAAATATATCAACAAACACGAACATTTCAGAACAGAAGAATAAGAGTTATTTTACAACCCAGTATGTTTTGATTTGTTTAGTTTTCTCCTCTGAAATTACTTCTTTACAAAATGACAAGGACCGAAAATAAGGCTGTGGTTAAGAGGGAGTTAGCTTTAATTTCTTGCAAATAATTAACACAACAAAATGAAAAGAAAAACAATTATATATAATGATATATTATAATGTTTGATTTTATTAACCTATCAATTCCATACTGATTATACGGTCAATGCACAGAATATATCAATATTCGATAGATGGTCGGTAAATTCCGTAAGATGTACGCAGTAAGATTTGGTTAAATTCATCTAGTTTCTATGAATTAGTTACACTGACCGTTAGCGCAATAGGGTAAACTCCGTGTGTATAATATCTAAATGCCTTACGTGTTGTAAGATCGAGACAGCGTATGTCCAGTATTTTTTCTTATTCATAAGTATTTTCAACATTTTTTTAAGTTATGGTTGTTCCGTTTTTAATATGTTTTGCACTTTTTTGTAAATACTATACATTTGTTATACATAAATGTATAGTATTAACAAAAATTTTAAGAATTTATACTGAATATCATTCCGATTTAAATCAATAAATGTAATTATACAATACAAAATGTGACAATTCAGTGTTTCTTTGTTGGTTCATATCCGTGTAGACAAATTGCAAGCGCTTGACCATTTTCATTAAAATATACTTAAAAATAAAGAAAAAAGTAAGTCTAAAAAGAGTGTCAAATAAGGGCCCGAACCTCGGACCCCTCATGCATTAGGTAATCACTTAACCGACTGTGCTATTGCAGATGTTACAAGAACCTACATTAATCTAGTGGGACTTTTCCAAACGTAAGTGATATACTCTATATTAATTATCGTAAAATAAACGGACAAAACCGAAGTGGGATCGAATATTTAAATGAGTGCTATAATGTATTCATAATTGACAGGTTAATAAAATCAGACTATATAAACAATCTACATTGTTTTATTTATTTTGTTGCTAAAGAAATAATCGTGTATTTCATGAAAATATTAAATAACCATGAACTTTTTATATTATTTATTACCTTAGATAGATATTCATTTATGTAGGTGCCTTAAGAAAATATAAAACTAACGACGACGTCGCAATTCAAACAAACATGTATTCTGACAGAGCGGTCACCAGTACGTTTTCGTCGGACCACTAAAATAAAGAGGTGGCTTATGGCGAGGAAAAGGATAAAATGCGTAATAATTAAGTTGTTCTCCACCTGTTTTCAGCACATCTACCTAAAAATTGTGTTATTTATTAATACGAATTCCGTCTTCGCCTTTTTAACATTTTACTATTGACTGTGTTATAAGATGACAAAGAGGACACAGTACGTCCGACCTCATAGCATAATAGTGACCAAGTCAGACACTAACATTCAACGGACCTCAATGTGAGCTTTTTGCGCGTTGCCTGATCATTCACTATTGCATATATCATTTATACAATACTGCATTGAATGATGAAATTCAGTTTTTTAAACTGCTACTTTGTATTTATTTCAATTTAATTTATAAATAATTAATAAATAATAAATATAAGTATTCATCGGCTTAACTTTGTGTTCATTGCGGTATTACGTACTTTTATTTTACCTTCAAAATTGACGTTTTCATAAACATCAATAAATCATCTGTAATATATTTTTTTAACTTTGAAGTAAATATGCAACAGATTTACGTTCAAAATTGTATAAAAATACGATGTCATCTCGAAGCTGTCAAGTAAAATTATAGAACAATTCAATTACCAACAAATCTTAACAGCTGAATAAAGATTCAACAATATTGGTTTTCGTCCTGAAAAAATATCTTTTGTCTTAGACGATATATACGTAAATATCATAAAATCCTATTAATATCTTGAATTGTGCCTTAACTGATTGTGTTATTATAAAACGTACTGGTATTTTTGACATATTTTAGGTGATTTATCATTTTAGGAAATGCTGTAGTCGCATAGTCAAAAGAGATTTCACGTAAATCCGTATTGAAAATATATTGTTATTTATAAGAACCTACTTTAAGCAAGAATAATACACAAAGATCTTATACTGCGGGCTTTATATTTTACACTGTGCGCTCAAAATTATATAATATTAAATGTAAGGGGAGTAGAGTTTAATTTAAGGGTGTGTTGTATCATTGTTTGGATATATTTCTGTTGAACAGTGATCAGAGTTAAATCGTGCAATTATCCGTAAGTGCACAGTGCGTTAACTGGTGTACAGGTATTAGGTATCTGCACGCCAGTAAGCGCACTGTCTGTCGGGGATAAAAACATCAATGCAGCATCATTTAATGAAAATATTTCTTTAATAAATTCCTATCTGAATATAAGTGTGTCAAAATGTCATTTTTTTAAATGCCGCTTTGAACGTCTTGAAAGCTATTACTGTTCCACAACATTACTATCGTATATTATTTTGTTAACACGTACTGGTCTTTATAAAGTTATTGGATGATCAAACGTCTTTGTTGTCTTTGTTATTTTCCAAAAAAAGTTGTCGATGATATTGATGTTGTCGTCGTCATTGTTGTTTGTATTATTATCAGCTGTTATTCCCCATTGATCTAAAGTAGAGTTCCGAAAATAATGATATAATCGGTATAGTCGTCTGGCTTGGTCATCTTTTGTTTCTATGGTGGATGCATTTTGCCATGTTGTGGATGCCAGACATAAACATGACAAAGTAATTACGTCATAATATGTGAACGGCGACATCTCATTACGACAAAGAGTTTTCGTCTGGCACGCCACGGAGCGAAAGTACGACAAAGCTCAAAGCTCCATATGATTCGCAAAGGTTTATAGTTAAAAGACACATTTTACATAAAATCATAAGAAATGTCAAATATGTGTTTCATATATTTGTTTCAATAAGAAATTTTGAACATTTTAGATGTTTAACAACTGAAGAATGTAGCGCTGCATATGCAGTAATGTGTGGTAGCATTGTGTAAACAATGTAGTACTTTGACTTCTATGCAAAATTCTTATTCACTTTAATAAGATCAATTGCTAACAGAGCAAAAGAAGCTAAAGATATTAGCTCATTCATGTCGCAGAAAAGCAATTTGTTGGGAAACTTCAAAAATAATGTTTATGAGAAGCACGAAATTATATCATGTCCGAGGCAAAGGTTGGCTTAAAACCGACTAGATACAAATATGTACTTTGAAATTAAGTGTTTAATTATCGTAAAATAAACTTGCTGAACCAAAGTGAGGTTATATATTTAAATGGGTGCCATAATGCATGCATACTCGACAAGTCAACAAAATCAAACAATACCTTGTCAACTCTTTTGTTGGTATGTCGTTCCTCCTTTGGTTGGACAAAATGGCGTTTTTTTGTTGTCCAATTTGTGTCATCTATCATAACGTTTGAAAGCATTTTTGAAGTTTCTGATTTATCTTTTGATGATATCATAATTTATTCTTAGATAGAAAAAAAGACGCCTGGCTCTGCAATACATTATACATGAAAGTTTTGTGTTTGGGTTAACTCAACTGATTATGACACAACTAAACAGGAACATATACCGTGATAATATAAAACATAAAATCGTTATTCATATGGCATATTAATTTGTTTATGTTTTATTTGAAACAATCACTAATTTCAAATTGATATGTATTTCTGGCTTGTATTGTATTGTATTGTAATGGCTCACAAAATGTACCATTTTATTTGGGAAGGGAGATGTCTTGGTTTGATAAAGTTGTAAAGAATCACGCAAAACCCTTCAATTAATTGAAAGGCGCGCAATTGACAACTTCTTTACATTATCATTATCTTTTAAAGTAGAACAGCATTTTTAGTTTATCACTGCAATGATTTTATAAATATATTCTTGTTTCTTACCTTACCACCCCTCCATCTATCGAAAACTAGAAGAGAGATTATCCAATTTCATTTAACTTGGATATTGGTATTTTAATGTATGTTGTTTTTTGTATCACATTGAAATTTACCTGCATTAGCTTCCTTTTGTTTTCTTTATATTTTTGCATATTATGATTTTGTAGTCAAGATGCATCAACTTAACATTTATGTATATCAGGCTACTAACTTGAATTAAAGGTTCGTAAAATTCTTTTCAAAGACGTAGCCCTACATCAGAAGGTAGGAAAGCACAGGTTTCCACTATGTTTCTTGTTGTCCAACTGTGTGTCATCTATCATAACATATAATTGTTTTCTATATGAAAGCATATTTAAAGTTTTAAGTAAATTATTTGGTTATATCATAATCTATTCTTATACAATAAAGACGTCTGGAAATAAGCACAATTTAAGATTATTTGAAAGACTAAAGATGTACATGTAGATGACTTTGAAATACCTTAATGCTGGTATTATAGAACTATATAATATTAGTTTTTATAATGATACCGTTAAATCGTTTTAAGAGGTTTACATGAAATTTTAAAAAAAGCACCGAATTGGCAATTATGCAACATAACATGTAATCTACAATGCTTTATGCCTCTGTCAAAGAAAAAAAACACCTTTCGCTGAAATCTTTTATTTGGTATATAAACAAAACGCGTTTTGTTGTTGGTTCTCTTTATTAATAAGAGGTTAATTTAGTAGAATTTTACAAATCTATGCAGACTGTGTTTGACTTTCTCCTGCAATAAATAAAGGATTGGTAACCGTAGCAATATTGTAAAATGACGCTGTATTAAGAGACAATGAGGTGTCAAGTTTGACTGTAAAATAAATGTTTCTCCTTCTCCATATAGCATTCATTCTTAATATGTTATTATTCAGTTGAAACCAGTTCGAGGTGACAAGTGAATAGAGTTCTCGATTAAGAGTGCATTGTCAGTTCCAGTGAATATTAACACTACTATTTTTATTTGAACACCCCTATAATGTATTTTAAGTTATTTTCCCATCTGTTTTGTACGACAGTAACTATTCTATGTATCTTTGGATTTATTATTTTAATATTTTCTTTCTGCAAATCACGATCGAACGGTAAAACGAATGGAAAGAATTCCAATGGCCGTCAACTTATAATCAAGGTGTTTAAATGTATGTCATTTGAATATAGTTGTTGTTGAATTGTGGTGTGTTTTGTTAGCACTAAATGACGAACCTATCACACATGTTGGGCTCGAAACAATATCACGAAAAAAACAACAACATGACTTCAATTTGTAAGAGAATGGTTGTAAGCAACACATAATATTATGAAAAAATATTTTTTGATTACAATTCAATAGATTTTGAGTAATTCGCTTTTTATTATTTCGGTTGTTCCTCATATGCAAACAAAGAGTAAATCAGAAAACTGCTGTGCTTCTCTTGAAGTTAATTAGACCCCAGTGAATTTTTTTTTTGAAATATATTGTGAATCTTAACACCTTTTCTGTGGATATTTCCAAATTATATTTAAAAAAAAACAACATTTTCCTGTAAAAATGTCGACTACTGCTTAAGCCAATGATTTGGGTCTTGGTAGAGACATGTAGCTTGCATTAAGACTAGCGTCATGAATTTTATCTGCAATGTTTCTTTTTTTTTCTGAGTAACAATTAAAATATCACGCAGGAGGCATGAGTCAAGGATAAAAGTTTTACAAAGGATGACACATTTTTGTAGTGTTGTACACAATGATCACCAGGTTTTTACCCTTTAATGTATGTTTAGTGTCAACTGATGAATTATTTAAAAGTCCTCCTTTGTCGGCAAATGATTTGCGGCAGACAATGAGTTGCAATTTTGTATCATGATTTTTTCACCCGGATGATTGCGTGCACTGTTGAACCTAAGGATTTATAAGGAGCTCAAAGGAGTCTAGAATATCAACAACTAAATTATCATGATCCTCCTAACACTGAGTATGACCAATCATAGTGAACGTTGCAAAATTAAAATAGACATTGAATCCATAAAAAAAAATATTTTTCAAATGTACCACTTGGACAGATTGAACTGTTAAAAGAATATTGCTTCCTATGTAACAGTACGCAATTCCTAGTCACAATGCACAGTACATTTGCATTAACAGCACGAATACCCCCCCCCGGAAGACATAAGGATATGATTTATGTTAATCATTTAAGGCATGTTGTAAAATTAAACTACTACTATTGTATGGTAATTCAGTTAACGTAGTTACCGGCCACATGGCTAATTCTTGTTTAATTTATTCATCTTTAACCGGTTAATGCCTTTTAGTAAACGTTATTAATCAAAATTTGTGCTGTTAGTTATGTTAATTGGAAGATATTGCTTCTTCTTGTTAAGGCATATTGCAACCACAAAATGTGATGCCAATATTCCAAAGCATGAACTAAGTGTTAAACATCTGTTCAATAGAAGCGGCGCTTTATGATTTGGTTTAACGTTTGAACTAAGCAATACTGTGTAAAAAACAAAATGGTCATACTTTTGCAATTATAAAAAAGGGTTTGTTCGTTCCTGTCATTTAGATACAACAATTCGATAATGATACCAGTTGTCAGCCCATTTAACATTCTAGCATTTTTATTTCCTTAAAAATCTTTTGTGACGGGCTTTAAAGTTACAATATAAAATTTGAGTAAAGTTTGGTAATTTAAGTAGCAGACTTAAGTCATTTTGTAAGTAACAGACTTATATTCTTATGAATATATGTACTTTATGTAATATCGTTTCCTACGCGACTTACCTATGTTATGCACAATTATTACTGTTTTATACTCAATATACTAAAACATAATGTTAAGCCATCATGGTTTATTATTCAAAATAGATTCGTTATTTTATGTTTATTACATGTTAATATCGGATATGCAATGTATTTATTATAAATACAAAATAGATAAATACAGAATCCCTAAAGAAAGCCCAACACGGCAAAATTGAAAATGTTGCAGGCTCGGTTTGATTGAGCCTGTTCATGGACGGTACTGGAAAATGCAATTTACCGTCCACGCCCCCTAGCACCGGCTTAAGCAGAATTCAACATTTAAACATGAAATAGTAAAATTTTGAATTTAGAAACATCCGCAGATGTGTTCATACGGCGGTTATCATGGAACCTTCAATGTGACACTTCCGTGCCATTCCATGAAAAGCGGCGTATGGTCCCCAAGTAATAAAAAGCGTGTGCCCTAAACGAGAAAACAATGGGCGGAACTAAATAAAATGGAATTTTGAAAGGGGATCAGAGGTTATGAAGCCTGCGTATCACAGATAAGACGTCAAAAGACAAATTTAAAAAGCAGGCAACATATCCTAAGGGTGATTCAACATTATTCAAGTAGGAATATTGGAACCACCCAACTAGAAAATGCCGAAAAGTTGAAACTAAAAATACCACAAGCACAACAATAATGTCGTGCTGAACGATCTTTAAGGATCGTAAATATAACATCATTGATTAAATGTACGGGGAGACTTTTAATGTCTCGTGACTCTCATGCTTATTAAATATTTATGATTTTGCAATATATGTTTGTAACTGTCTAGACAATGTTATTGTTGCTAACAATTTTTCGTGTCATAAAATATTTAGTTGTCATGAAGTAATTAATTACGAGATACCTATTGTTGTTTATCATCATGCGCTAATCGTTTTTACCTATTTTACTTTTATAGCATGATAATTAATTTCCATATATAAATTTTGTTCAAAATGCGGGTAAAAGAATTTCAAATAGCCAAGATAATTTCACAAAAGGTTGCTTTTTAAGAATACAAACATCAAGCATCTAAAGTTCGAAAATTTATTTGTCAATACACCAACTTTAAGTTAAGATATATTTAATGTTGTGTATACCCAGGAAGCATAAAGAAGAACTTAACAGTTTTTATATCTGTTATCCAAAATTAATTTAACAATAACGCTCAAGCCGGTGCTAGGGGGCGTGAGGGATGTTGCACTTATTCATTATCCCTCATGTATAGACCTAATCTAACTGAGTCTGCAATTAAATGTTATTTTGTCGTGATTAATGCTTCCGAGGGATCACTTTGTTTCAAGATTTTTATACTTCACAATAGCAGGTGTCAAGTGCTGTGTGGCAGCTGTAAAAAAGTGGCCCGTACTTCACTTTAGTGTTGTTATATTTGTCTTGTCCTTCGGGGTCATTTATCATGCCAGCACTATTAAGTGTTGATAATTTAGTACCGCTCAAACCGGTACAAGGGTGGGTGTGGAATGTTGCACTTATTCATTATCCCTCATGTACAGACTCTATCAAACCGAGTTTCCAGATTTTTAAATGAAATGTTTATATGGATAAACTACTCACACAATACACATGTATATTAAAACTCAAATGTGAACACACTGCAGATCCTGTTTAGGTATACCACTCTTAACTTTATTTAGCACAAAACAAAAACACAGTTTTGCAATGGAAAAGGCGTACGTTCATTGAACGCCGCCTTTCCTTGATGATCTTGTTTTTTCATATTTTACGATTGTTTTATTATGTTAGTAGTGTGCACAAGTACATGTTAGTGTTAAACTTCGTTTTCATACATACAAATATACATTTTTATATGACAAACTTTATTTCTCTTGTTTACTAACGTATCGTGAATATCGTTAAATACTATATGAACAAATGTATGGTAAGTCAGGGTTAAACAATCAGCCCATTGTAAGGAATATTTGAAGGTTCTGGAAAACTGTTCCCAGCATACCAGGGTTAATTCCTACAATAAACCCAATTATTTTTGCATGACTGTAACTTAAAATTCTTTATATAAAATATGTTTTATGTCTTATGTTTTCGATTTATTACATAAATATTTATTGCAAAGCCATAAACAACTGGCTGAAATACAATTTGCGAATTTGAATAAAATGGTCCTTCTCAACCGAAACCGGGCGTAAAACTGATTTTTTCGAGGAATTTACCGCCAAAAACCACATGACCACTCAATGATCACGTGATATACGCATCAGTGATACGCGCACTAGTTTATGTGTGACATAACGCTGAGACATTCGTTGTGCGGCTATACTACGTAACGCGCGGAACTGAAAAATCTGTTCGAGTAAACTTATATTTAATCTTAAACATATATATTTGTATTACGTTTGTTTATATTAAAATAAGTACCGAAAGTTTATTCTGTTTATATACTAAATGGTAATAACTACTAGAAAAATCGGAAAGAGTGTTTACTTTTCATTCTTTCCAAATATAGAATAGCAAATACAGGAGTTCAAGGCTCTTAACGTGTCTTATATGATGTTGACATATCCCTAATGTTTATGATTATAATAGTAGTACGATTGAACCGTTCATATTATTAACAATGTATGGATAGTGAATAGGCCCCGTCTGCATTGCATTGACTGGTTGCTACCATATGGTTGTCGTGCTTTATAATATATATTTATATAAAGGTTATTGCTTGGGTGTAGATTATGTTATTTCAAATACGCGTCTGTACTGTGACATTCAAACTGATGCGCTTTTACGCTATGTTTTGTCTATTTCAAAAACCGCCATGATGTTTTTTCTTTTCTTTTTTCTTACTTGGACATGGAATAAAAGAATCATACTAGTATGTAAACTGTAATACAAGTTTGCAATATTGCTGCAAACTCGGGCTCTTATTGTGTTCTCTTAAAGATTCCAATGCACAATGAATAATAGATAAATAAAAAAATAAAACTAAAACTTCCAGACGATGCAATTAATAACATAGCAAGAGATTATGTTGCAAAACAAAGAGGGAGTTGTTTTTGCACGAATTAAATTAACTTTAAGCTTAAACTACTGTGCTGTTATACTAAAGAATCTGTACAAAACGAGTAAGTACACACGTTTTGTCTTATGGTAATATTACTCTGAAATCAATACAGATATGGTAATTAGATAAGACTTGAGAAATTATCGACGGGTTTATTGCAAAATTTGCAAATCATTTATTATGAATTGACATTTACTTTGATATGATTTATGGGCTTGTTGATGTTTTGTTTTTATATTTATTAGATATCGCCCACGCTTGGATATGCTAACAGTCAAATTTCCATTTCTATGAGCAATATATTCTTAATTTTGTGCCAGATAGAGTATGGGTTTGTTTTATTGAGATTCCGTGAAGTATTTGGATAAACTGTGGTGAACCGGAACAAACGGGGAGACCGCCACTGCTACATAAAACCGCGGCTCACCGGCTTTCACTTGGAGGAAGCCCAGAACCGTGTTATATCGGCTTGTCACCGGAAATCGTCAGGGAACTACCGGGCTGTATGGTTATCAATGTTCACACGACAAAGACCCAGTGATGACAAGATATCGCCATGATAAAAACAGGCAAAGCTACGGAAGAGCCAGAGTACATTGCGGTTATTTGCGACAACGCTCCGGTTGGAGCCGGTAATGTTCCGGTTATGCAGATAACAGGCAATTTAAAGAACAGGTTTATATACTCTTGAAGTGATACTTTGGATCAGGAACACGATGATAGATTATTTGTTAAATGAGAGTAGGACAAATCTTCAGCTGATGCATTTTCAGCTTCAGGTACGTCAAACCTCTGTAGGCGTTGTAGACACAGTTTTTCCACATTTCTTTCCCTTTCCTTTGGGTGGCAACTCTGCTGTCTTTTAACAAAAACGACTGATGATAACGCGGGGCTTTAAAACATTCAGACAGCATTATAAGTAATACATTGCTAATTTAAAAGAGATATCTGCTTTAGTCGTTTCACGTATAAAAAGCAGTTTTCCCTTTTTCTTCTAATAGTTTCTTGTACAGATATGAAATGCATACATTTCACATCGTATCTATAAACAAATTTAGCTATAGTTTTCGCGTTATCATCTCAGCTTTTAAAAAGTACATACAAAATCTCTGTTGAGTTTTAACACATACATCAGGTTTAACTAGCGGGCATAGTTTATGAAATACTAGAGAATATGCAATCAATTCGCCTTATATATGCTATAAACCGACTCATGGCTATTTCTCATTATCGCCCACGTAAGCTATATTTCATTGATACATTTTTATTCTCTTGGCATTCCATGTCTGCTTTAAGATTAAATATCCAAAAGGATTATTTTAAATAAAATGACGGGTATGTATAAAATTAAATTAAGTTTGTTTCGGTCATTTTGTTTAACAAATATAACTCTGTTTGCAAGTGAACTTAATAGCTATTGCCGATTATATCAAATATAAAGCTAGTTACATGTGCACAAGAGTAATAATAGAATAATAATTATATAATAATAGTACTTTATGGATTTTACAGACTACCAAACAGAAGTATGGTATAATTTGGGAAACGTATCGATAGACATGAGGGCAGCTGATTTTGATTTATCTTTAGCTTCATATGCAATGCAATTATCATTTTCCTCTAAGTTTGCCAATAGTTAATGAATACATTGATTGAAAACAATTATCGCCATAGACGATCTTTCAGCGTTAGAGAAATGGTATTGTTTTTTTTTTGTTGTTTTTTTATTTTGTGATTTTTTTTCTGTTCAGGAAATTCATTTCAAGAGTATGAATAAGTATCACCTGACTCTGTACCGTAATTATGCTGGCTAGCCACGGTTGTTTTGCAAAAGTCTTTTTAAGTATTCTGTATTAAGTATGCTTCAATTCACTGGAAGTTACTATAATTGCTGCGCACTGAAAGGATTTTATCATACATTAGCAAGGTAACGTGCGTTGGACGATTCGAGATTAACAAATAATATGCTTAAGTTAATAAATGATGTAAATTAGTACAGTATATTAATTTTCTCTTATTGACCAAATGTCTCCAAATTGAATCTGCTTTAAGTTAACTGACACGCCGACACATCTATAAATCTCTTTATTTCCTCTCATAGTACATGTTAATACAGTAATTATTAGGATGATAATTTCGCTCGTTGAACAGTGTCTGTTTAAACATATATTTCTGTTTTACCAGGCATTTGAGTTATAACATAACACAATAGTTTCTGCAGAATGTGTACATTTAAGAATGGCATGCACTTACTTAGAAACAGAAGCTGCATTACCTATGTCAAAATACACATGACATAACGGATTTAATATGATATAGGTATGGACAATACCAAATTGAATAGACGTTAAAGCGAAAAATACAAACAAATCTTTATTGATATTTTACACATTACATAAGTTAAAAGTAATAGGCCCATTTATGTTTTCTTTGATACTTTGGAATCAATTTTTTATTAATTGCAACAATTATCATAATAGAAATACCATATCAGGTACATTACCTCATTATAAAAGCTTTTCTTAAAATGTTCAACGTATAGTTTGTTTTTACATTAATTAAAATTATTATTAAAATAATAATAATTAATAAAATACGCACATTCCATGCAATTCAACATACATAATATCTTGTATCGGTTTTCACAGACACCTAAAAGTAATTGCCAGGAAATTGATAGCTGATTTTGATATTTATCTGTAGTTTTACCTTGAATGCAATAATCATTTTCACCAACCCTGCCAATTTGTAAAGAATAGATTATATACAAAACAATCGGCATCAGAGACGATCTTTCAGCATTGGAGAAATTGTATTGTTTTACAAGAAATTCTTATTTATTGTAAGCTTTAATTCAAAGGTAGTAGCTTTTGCTGCATGCACAGAGAGTTACAGTATGCAAAAGCATTTAACAAATTGTAAGAAATAAACTGTTTCATATGCTTTTTTCTGTGGTTCTGCTAACATACGTATTTGATAGCCTAGCATAATATTGTTTAATAATGAAAGGGCGGTACCACCTATTTTAACAAACTGCTATATGAATTGTAGAATAGCCAAACCTTAATCTGTTACAAACCGAAATACTATGGCAAGACCTGTCAAGTCTATGTTTTGTGTGTCAGCCTATAAGGCAGATATAAATAAACATTGTGTCACTTTGACCATATACATGTAATTATGTTCTAGAATTTCTAAAATTTAAGGTGACATTTTGCTCATTGTGTCACTATAAGGTTGAGCTGCATCAGCTATAATAAGTTAACTTTTATAATGATTGGTAATAAAACAATATAAAAACGGCTTTTAAGCTATAAAAGGACTAATTACTTAATGCATTCCGATATTAATTATTCAAGCAAAGAAGAATATAAAATCGGACAAAGTCATGCCCAAGTGTAAAGTTATTTTGACTCTTACCTGTACACTTAAGATTTAATCTTTATAAAACATTATGCCAATCTACTAACTTATATATGACAGAGTTTATCAAAAGGCGCATATCTTAACGTTTATTCGTGATCATTTTATTCTAAAGTAAGATCTTTTAGTAAATTCAATAAACGAGGATTGATGTATGCATTTATCAAATATTTGACCATTAGACAAAATATTCAAATACTACATGTTCAATACTAGGATGGGATTAGCCAATATTTCATAATATGTGTATACAAAATTATTTAATCATAAAAATCATTGCTGATGCTATAACCAATACTTTTAACAGTGCATTTCTATTTAACTGTTTAACATAGTTTTCGCGTTAAAATTTACTATAAGTAAGACTAAAAAGCACAATAGTATGTTTTTGAGACTAATTGATATTATTCTTTGTCCCTATCATTTAGTCCAAAGCTATGAAAAGTATACACGTTACAGGGCAAGCAAGTCTCTGTGAAGGTAATCTTTTAATTTAAAGGTGTCATCTTGTTTGTACACGGAATATGTGAAACAACATAAAAGCTTGGCAAATAATCCCATTTTAAACTTTAATCGGGTATCGGTGCTCAATGTTTATTGTACATCTGTTTCTATGGAACGCAATAGCTGCCTCATGTTGTTTCATTTCGTTTTATTTTTCCCTAAAAGCGTCTTATTATGTGTAATAGAAGTGTTGGCTTGCCAACATTTTATGGGAATCTGTCTTAACGAAGTCTTTTTAGGTCAAATATTCATTTTATCTTGTCAAAACGTAGTGCTGACTTGTCTAAACACTGTCTTATTATTTCAAAACGTCATGTTGTCATGTGCAAATCCGGTGTTAACATGCCGAATGGAAGTCTTAATATGTTTAACATGCACGCCATCTTTTCGAATTAAGATTTCATTATGTCTGAACAAAGACTTGTTTAAGTTTTGTGTTGAATTGTCTTGAAATTTTCTTATCATGTGAAACAGTAGTGTTATCTTGTCGGAAGTTGGTGTCATCTTGTCCAAATGTGATCCTGGTATGTTATGACACTGTTGTATTATGTTATACTGTCGTTTTGTCTTGTCCAAATGTGATATTGACTTGTCTAAATACCGTCACATTTTGTCAGACTGGCATGTCATTGTGTTCAAATTCGGTGTTATCTTGCTTAATGAATGTCTTTTATGTCAAAATAGCATGCTGTCTTGTCCATCTGTGGTGGTAATTTGTCTAGAAATTGTCCTTTTATGTGAAACAGTAGTGTTATCTTGTCGGAACTGGGTGACAACTTGTCAAACTCATGTCTTAAGTGATATCTTGTTCAACCGTTATATTGACCTGGCTGAGTGCTGTCCTGTTTTGTCAAACTGTTATGTTGCTTTGTATGAGGTGGTGTTATTCTGTCTTATTGTGCCAAAACATCATGCTGTTTTGTCTAAAACTGTTGTTATCCCGTCTAAAAATATACTTATTATGTGAAATGCCAATAAATTGTGTTTGTTTGTGTAAACGTTATTTAATATGTCAAACAGTATTGTTGACTTGTCGAAAATGGTATTGACATGTCTAAACACTGTCTTATTTTCTCAGATCGCTATGCTATTTTATCAAAACTTTATGTTAACCGGCCTAAACACCGTCTTATTATGTGAAATAATTGTGGTATCTTTACAAATTATGGTTATGAACTGTTAAAACGCTATTTTAATTTGTCAAACTGTCATGCTTTTATGTCCAAATGCAGATTCAACTTGTCTATCTTCGTCTTACTATGTCAAATAGTTATATAGTCTTGTCGAAACGTGGTGATGACTTGTCTAAAATTATTATCTTTTTGTCAAAGTGTCATTTTATTTTGTCAAGCTTCGGTGTTATTTTTACTAAACATCGTCCTTTTATGGCGAAGTATCTTTTTTCCTTTTCAAATGTGGTGTTTACTTATTGAAACATTGTATCATTATGTAATACAGTGGCGTTGACTTGCCAGTTTATGACGTTAACATGTCTAAATGCCGTCTCATTATGTCAGATAATCGTGTTATCCTGTCCAGATGTGATGTTGTCAAAATCAAGATATAAATTACAATGTGTATCAGTTTGAATCATTTTTGTTCTTATTGAAATTTGATTGTGTTCAATAGATATTTCAAGCTCTTTATTACTTGATTTTAAAACCGAATCAAATATAGAGCATGCACAACAATATCAAATGAACGTTGCTAGGGATGTTTTTATCCTTAAGTAATTTTTTATCTTTAGATGAAATTTTAACTTACGAGTGGTTTTGTGAAAATGACTTAAGATTTAACTTACGATTATCGTAAGTAAAAAACTTAAGATAAATCGTAAGATTTTTTGTGAAAATGTCTGCAGAGAATAAAAATGTATCGGTAAACTATGTGGATATCAAAATGAAAAGACTTAGGACTAGGTTTATGACATATATCATAATGCGTCATTAAATTTTAATAAAGAATTTTATTTCAAAATTGTGTAATAATAGATCTACATAAATTGTGCCTGCTAGTTTTAACTGATGTATGTGTTTAATAACAATAGAGAGTTTGTATGAACTACTTTATAGCTGAGATGGAGACACGAAATCTAAAACGTTAAATTAAATTCCAAGGTAACTAATTTTTATGTATATCGTAATTCTACCTGAAAGGTATCAAAGAAAAACAGGGAAACTGTTTATTTTACTCTTATACGTCACGCTGGCAGAAAGTTATCACATATGTATGATTATCCGCCTGATAATTATGCAAACTTTGGGTATATTTGGATACATTCAATTTAAAAGAGATGATGTGTATATTAAAGTATGTGAAAAGATGTTTTCGTAAATAAGCACATTTGTTTTATTTGAACTATAATAGCTCAATGTAAAATGCTGTTATATTGATTACAAACAGTGGCTAAACTTTTGAATATGTCTGAAGCTATTTTTAACATTTTACACACATTTATTGTTTCAATACTCAAAGGATGACATTTCTTTAAAATCTTAAAATCACTCAAATTCTTTTCTAGGGTTATGGTTAAGGGTTAGGTGTAGGGTTTGTGTTATGGGTTAGGGCTAGGGTTATGAGTTAGGGTTAGATGTCTAGGGTTATAAAACACGTATTTTACTTATTCTAGAATTTAAAATGTCATTATGCTCATTGATTTTTCGCTGTCAGGTTGAACTGTATAAGTTAAAAACGAGTATCTTAAAACATTGACTTTTATAATTAACCAATGACTGCTTGTTTGACAAACGTTTATGGCTGAATTTAAGGACTGTTAAAATATAAAGCGACTAATGACTAATGCATTTCGAATTTTTTTACAGAAGTTTCTGTTGGTCACGTGAGATATTGATTATTAATGCAATTTGAAAGAAGAATATTATATTGAAAAGAATCATGGTAAATATCAAGTTATTTTACACTTAACATTCAATTTAACTCTTGAAAAGACATTATACCAATCTAAGAGGCGATTAATAGACGTAATATATTAAGTTCTATTTAAAGTGACATTATGCTAATATTTTCTTAGTGAAGTTGTGCTTAAATGACTTTATATTTCAAAAGATTGACTGTCAAAATGGTGTTTGACCAACAGTTGATATTGGAAAATGTTAAGAATAAAATTATAAATCTGCCTAAAACTTAAAAAGACTGCCCACTCTTTTTATAAACTAAACGTTATACGTAAATTCTAATGACATTTACAGAAATTTCATTCGGCTCTGTATATCATTTATTGTTTATGCAAACTGAATTATTAAATTAAAAGGGATTATGGCAAAATGAAAACATATTTTGATCTTTACCCGTTCACTCACTAAATACCATTGGATGGGCATAATGTCACTTTCACTTATATGCGTGATTATTCTATTCAAAAGTCAGATCATTTAGACAATTTAATAAACGAGAGTCGATTTGAAGATATTTTGGTTAAAATGTGTACATAATTGATCATTTCTCCATGCTGTTGCCATACAAAGAAAATTGTATTCTGACATTGATAAATCGCTTTTCGAATTAAACCAGCTGGCATATCAGCCATTTTTTTGCAAAATCAGAATGATCGTATGCATTATTTTATCAAATATAAGAATATTACCTGACAATTTCAAATACATGTTCTCCAATACACTTGTGATTGACTTGACGGATATTCTATAAAATGACGATACAAAATAATTTTGGCATAAAGAATCATTGCTCTTGCTGAAATTTAATATCAACTGTTTAAACTGTAACAATGTGTTGCTAGTTTTTTGCGTTTCAGTTCAAAATAAATAAGACCAGAAAGCATATGTGTTTGAAACTAACTGGTATACACGTAATTAGGCAAGCATGTCTCTGTTAATGGAAGCTGTTAAATTGTTGTCTTATTTGTGCAAAGGCTTCTCGAATAAGAATATTTCATTTCTCTTTCTGGTCTCGATTTTTATGTATATTATTATACATCTGTTCTCGTCGTCTGCATCTGTTGCCACGCTCTAATATCTAATGATATTTTGCAGATGTTGTATTGTGTCAATCTGAATATATTACTTTTACTGTTTTGCCTAGCATTTGAGTTATTATATCAAACGTTCATCTCCAGAATGGGTACTTTTGAGTACGAAATGCAATTACATTCACTTAGTATCTCTCAAACGCAGCTGTACTACTTTTTAAAAACATAAAAATCATCGAAACTATTTAACGTATACTCTGTTTTAAAATAACAATAATTCAAATAAAATACGCAAATTTCGTGTAAATACCTAATATTTTGTATCGTTCACAAAAACTACCAAACAGAAGTAAAATACGCTTTGGAAAATGTAAGAAAGGTATTAGCTAATTTAATTTCGCTTAAGATTCATCTTGAATACGTCTATCTATCACTTTAACTAAGTTGATAATTGTTAAAGAATAGATGGACCTGCACTATACAATTAGCAATTCAGGAACGAACCTTTCTCGGAAGGTACATTGTTGACATATTTTTAGAAGCAAGTTTTGTTATAACTATAATAGCACATGTAACACCGTATCTTTTTGTGTATTATTTTTCTTTCAAGGTATTTATGTTTGTATGTTTTTAAAGTCCATTTTTTTATTTTCCTTTTCATTTTATATTAGGAGCGTCCGTGGCCGATTGGTTATTCGTTAACTTCAACACCTCACTTTTAAATTACTTACCCTCCCCCCC
This sequence comes from Ruditapes philippinarum, assembly GCF_026571515.1. Taxonomy (NCBI): domain Eukaryota; kingdom Metazoa; phylum Mollusca; class Bivalvia; order Venerida; family Veneridae; genus Ruditapes; species Ruditapes philippinarum. The sequence goes on from NW_026860215.1 coordinate 184,178, forward strand.
TCCCCCTTACCGCTGTGGTTTGGAATCCTTATAGGGATTCTTTTATTTGAGAAAGCTATCTAGCTATCCTAAGGAGCGTCGGTTGTTAAAGCTGGACAGTCATCATATGACCCTTGCAAGTTTGGTGCGAGAGGCCCCGACCCTGACCCCATCCCCAACAAACCCACACCTCCCTCAAAAATAGTTTAAAAAAAGAATGAAATAAAAAAACAATTTTAAAATAATAAAGTGACATATTGCTGCAGTTTGATCTGAAATGGAATATATATTTCAAAAGATTGAATGTGGTGATGCTCAAACAATAATTCATAATTACAAATGTTAGGTTGAACTATAGCTACAGACTAAACCATAAAAAAGATTGCCACATTGTTTCGTTTATTCGAACATAACTTTTTAATCTATCGTGGGAAAGTGTATGAGATCTATCTACCAAAAAGTTTCATGTTGATATCACTTTATTAAGTTATAGTTTCAGAGTTATGTCCCGGACAAAGTTCGAAATGTAACAATGAACAAAAAGCAGTAACTCTAAATATAGGCAATGTAGAGTACGGTTCCTTTGCACAGCATTTCTACCCAATGTGATCTAGCAGCCTACAAAGGTTATTATTGACACCTCTTATGGATTGAGAGTTATGTCCCGGACAAAGTTAAAAGTGTAAAAGGGCAAAACCTCCAAAAGTAAGCAAGGCAGAGTGCACTGCACATCTACCTTACTAGATTTATCTACCTACAAAATTACAAAGACGGCCGGAGGGACGGACAAAGCAACGACTATATGCTTACCCTTCGGGGAGCATAATGAGAATGGTTTACAGTTAAAAAGTGACAGTTGTCACTGAAGCGCCTAATGTATAACGCTACCATTAATTATATGCGCTTTAACGCTATGTTTGTATATAACACAAATGTCGTTATTACACTAGCGAAATATTGTTTTTTCATATGGCTTTATTTTAGCCTTGCGCCGTGGTTACAATAATGTAATATGATGAATTAATAATTGTGGTATGTTGTAAAAATAACTCTTAACGTAATTTTCAAAAAGAACGTTACGTCACAAGATGTTTAACTTCACGTTGGAAATAAAAAGTCGTCATTTTCGGAGATATGTTAAAATATGAATTGGTATGGAGATAGGGATTTTTTTCGGTATTGATTTTCAAGAGCTAAGGAATTGAATACATTTTATTTTATCTTCAAAATTGACTATTTATATCGATTGCAAAATGTATAAATGGGCAACTTATAGACGCAACTTCCGTATTTGATGTTTTGTTTTTGTTTGATTCATTTTACGCATTTTCCCAACTTTATTTCAGTCATAAAGGCGGGTAGTTTCCTAACCATCGTTCTTGGAGAGTTACACCAGTACTAGACTACCTTCCTCCGCGCTAAACTACCAAAGCATCTCCCGGGGATCGAACCAACGCCAGAGAGGTAACTTGATTAGAAGTCATCGACTCTAACCCCTCAACCACTGAGGCGGTTTAATTTTATGTAAAGCTCTATAGTTGATATATGTAATAAAATATCTGTTTAAAAAGTGTACATAACTGATCACTTCAACATGCGGTTGTTATGCAATGTTACGAAATAGTAATCGTAAATTGTATTATGACATTGATAAATTGCTTTTCGAATGAAACGCCAAGTTTATCAGCTGTTTCTTGCGAAGTCAGATTGATTGCTTGCATTCGTCAAATATTTAAATACAGACTTAATTTTTCAAGCCTCAAGAAGCTACTTTACAAAATACACCATTACATATACAGTGCAGCTAATCGCGTAATCATTACGCGTGCATCTATCAAACCTGTTTAGTGTTAACTTATTTCAAATAAATGTTTCTGAGTGTTTTATTTGAAACAAATAATTTTTCGAATTACTATACCCGACAGTCGAATAGATGTCTACGAAAGCGCAGACGGGACACTCCGATTATATTTTAATTTCTATCTCGTAGCCACGAGAGATATGACTCAGAAAAAAGTTATCTCGTTCCCATATGATATTACTCAGAAAATAATTGCTATCTCGTGGCCTCGAGTTATATTTTTCAGAAAAAATCGCACTTTTTGTTTTTTGAGTTATATCTCGTGGGAACGAGATAGCGATTTATTTTTTTTTTTTTTTTTTTTTTTTTTTTTTTTTACGTTATTTCTCGTGAGAAAGAGATAAGGAGTTTTTTCTTAGTTGTATCTCGTTGGAACGAGATAGCATTTTGTTTCTCGATCTTTTTTTCTGAGTAACAACTCTTGGCCACGACATAGGGATTTGTTTATGATTTATTTTTCTCTGAGTTTACTCTCGAGATAGCATTTTTTCTGAGTTATATCTCATGGCCACAATATATGAAAATAAAATAAAATCTGAATGTCCCTCTTTGCCTCCGTAGATGTCTCTTTAGATTTTGATTCTCTATCTTCATATAAATAATCTCATTTACTAATATGGGCAATATTATATATCTTCGATACATACAGATTATGGTCAATCATGAACAAATTTCCCGTGTCCATCATGTACAGAAGACATTGCAAAACAATTTACGTCAGATACTTATGGCCACTTTTATATATCCCTTAAACACTTAAAATATTTCAATTTTAAAATTCAACGCCTATTCAAATTACATGTTATTCATGTCATTTATCAAAATACAAATGTATGTTAATTTCTAAAACCGGATCGCGTTTCATTTATTAAAGCTTACATAAATGATCACATTTCATTTGCACATTACAGTACATTAGATAACTTACAGATCACTGACATATTGCTCCATCCTTTTAGGGGGCGTCCGTGGCTGAGTGGTTAAGGTCGTTGACTTCAAACCACTTGCCACTCGCCGCTGTCGGTTCGAATCCCGAAAAGGACTTTGGATTCTTTCATGTGAGGAAGCTATCCAGCTAGCTTGCGGAACGTCGGTGGTCCTACTCAGGTGCCCGTTCGTGCCTGAAAAAAATGCACGGAGGGGCACTTGAAGTCTTCCTCCACCAGTAAAGCTGGAACGTCGCAAAATGACCTATACTGTGTCGGTGTGACGTCAAACCCAAGTAAAATTTGCACTATCCTTATGCTGAAGATCACAAAATACATATGTATACGACAACCAGATTTAAGTGCTTATTGACTAGTAAATATCTTTATACGAAACTCCATTAAAATTGTCGTATCATACCACTGGCCCCGTTGTAATACTTTATTTTAACGATTCCTTAGCATGAAAATGTAATTACACTTAGATAATGCACATATTCTTGGTCTTTAATGGCTAGACAAGATCCAAGGATGTACACCTGTTTTCATTATATTTAAAAAAAGAATTAAGATCTCTAGTGTACAAAATATATTTATATAAAGTTGGTGTTAATAATGCTGAATGTAATAACCTTAACAATTTTATTGGTATAATTATAGTGTACAGATGATATTGATTGAGTCGTATAATTATTTCAATATAGTGTTGCAGATCCCGGAACATATATGGTGTCTAAGATTGTTATCAAACTTAAAGTATACATTTGTTTACAAAATAACAGAGAAACAATAATATACAATGAATGTTAATACATTATTAATGTAAATACTAATATACTAACATAATTAGTTATTGTATTCAAGTCAAAAAAGTAACGGAGCAATCGTAGAATTGTACTAGAACTTCGACCGTGACTGGTCACTCAATCCCATTAGAGGTAAGTATCAATCTAAAAGTCTTCATTTTAACCCAAAAAATTATCAATTTCCTCAACTTCCTTGGGACTGGGTGCGTTTTCTGCTTTACTTCCAAACAGTTCTTCTACGACATGCTTTCGAAAGGAAAATATGCACCTTTTATCGACTTTCGTTGGTTTTGACGTGCACAAACTTATGGAGATTCCAACAATAAGTGCAGTAATGAATCCGATAAAAGAAAACATAATATAAGAAACACTATATATTTTCTCTAACAGAGAACTGTCCGAGATTACATCTGCTTGCGACGTTGATGTTGTGATATTTCCACCAAGGGTTATGTAAGTTGCGTTTTCTGTAGATTTCGCAATTGAAATAGACAGGTTATAACTTGATTCTTCTTCAAAAATATGACATTGATCAGTAGGTCCAGATGGTAAAAAGGGATAGGCAGGTAGATCAGAGGTCATTCCACCAATATTTATCCATAAAGAAACAATCATTCCACAAACTGCCCCTATACACACACCCTTTGTTGTCGCACGTTTGAACATCGCTGATAATACAAATATAGCACATACTGGACCGTCCAAACAGCCAACAAGACTAGCGAAAACTTCTGTCACAGACCCTGGAATCTGTGATAATGCAAAGGCCAGCGCCATTGAAACAAGGCCATACATTAAAACGATAATTTTAGATATTTTCGTTGCTCTGTATGGATGCATACCCGGAAATTTCACTTTGATAATGTCTTCGTATGTCACTGCAGACAGACTACTCAGACAAGATGACAGGGTACTAAGTGCTGCACTTGATAAGGATGCAATGAATAGACCAGACAATCCAGGTTGGTGTTGGAAAAGTTCAAGAACAGTAAATGGAAGGATTTCGTTTACATTTGACACTATTCCTGCACCCAGGATATCACAACGCTTTGAAACGTAATATGCAAATATCGTTGCGCCTTCAAGAGCAGCCATGACCATAAATAAAGAATAGAATGGCATTGTAATCAAATACAAATTACGAGCAGTCTTAACTGTCGGAGTAGTGTACACTCTTTGCATGGCTGGCTGCATGTAACAAACATACAACATTATACTAAATGTTCCAAAACTTACATTCCAAAACTGATATCTTATCGTTGGATCAAGACGAAAGTCTGCAATATCAAGTCTATCATTGGCATATTCGAAGGTTTTTTCGGATCCTCCTGCATCTACACTCGTCTTGACCAAAACCGCTATTATTCCTGTTACCATGATAATAAGCTGGAAAACGTCGGACCAGATAACTGCCTTTATTCCTCCAACTGATGTATATATTGCAGTTACAGTCGTGTAAATTATGATTGTTCCCCAAAAAGGAATACCCATTACAACTTCTAAAGCAATGCACGTGCCAACAGTCACTGAGGCCATGTAAAATACACTGTACACAATGCCTGCCGTTAAAGTAACATATCGCAAAACGTTGTTACCATACCGAAGATTAAAGTATTCATAGACGCTTGTTAGTCTCAAAGGATGAAAAAGTGGTACAATAAATATTGCTGCGAAAGTGTACGCAAAAATTGCACCAATTCCGTAGTATGCTATTCCGATTCCATAAGCATATCCTTCAGCTGGAAATCCAAGTATCATTAAAGACGACTGGAATGTAACTACAAACGAAAGAGCTACCGGCCATGTTCTTGAAGATCTTCCAGCAAGAAAATAGTCCGCGGGCGTGTTTTTCTTTCTATCAAGAACAGCAAAAACTACTCCAATTCCAAATGAAATAATTATTGTGGCAAAGAAAACTAGATAATCCAACGCACCGAAAACACCTGCAGGTTTCATTGTGCACCGTTTGACGTTTAAATAGAAAGTAAAGAGATGCAATGCTTGTTAACAACTAAACAATGTCCTTTCAGTATCTGGTATGAGTAAATGAGCTACAACTGTTTCGAATGACTGAATGGCTGGCTAAATAATTGTAGGTATAGTATTCAAAGTATATGATATTATCTTTACATCCTAAACAATTCGGTTTTAAAATATGATACTAACTGACACACGAATGATACTTTCGCTCATCTTATAAGAAGAATTGTAAATTTGTTTAATAAATGAATCAAAGTACTGAAATACAGATTAACCGGCTAAATAACTCGACAACTTGTGGTAAGTTATAGCGTATTTAATTACGCAACAGGCTTATAATTATAAGAAGTTATATGCAGTCTATACTGTCTTGAAAAAAGTACATTTTTTCAAAGAGATCACGTTTATCAATGAAAATTATCTATCATGACGAAAAATAAAAAATTAACATTTTAAAGCAACTACTTATTTTAACCATGTGATTCTGATCTTTTACACATGAACAGATGAGACAACTCACTTATTTTGTAACATATCAAAACAATTGGCACACAGATTTAACATGACATTTTTCAACAGTGGAAATATGATCAAAAAAGTTGAAAAAATGAGGAAAATATAATCCATAAAAAGACAGACTCAAAACGGTAAAATTTGTATATCTTTCATTACTATTATTTTGTTATTCATTTAGAAGAAGATTGTTATGTATCTTTGTAGCATACTATTATTTCAATTAAAAGGGCAACAACCAGGAGACTACTTCCAATGTCAATGCTATAACATAACCAGCACTCTTGTAATTCTCACCTGAATGATTTTTAAAACATGAAAACTATAACTGTAACACATACTCATTAGAGTCACAATCAAAATATCATAACTAAAATCGGGACATATCACTCGCGCTGGCAGGAGCCAATTAGCAAATTGGCTCCAAAATTATTAAATTGGCTCAAGAAAATCATGATTGGCTCCAACTTACGAAAAGTATAACTTTTGGAATATCAAGTCTAAATTAAGCATTTGCTATTTTAAGAATGGAAAAGTACACATTTGGTTTTCCATTTACAACTTCCGCTTTACCGCTCCTTATCAAAAAACACTGCGACACAGTCTCCTTTTTGTGGGGTCATTGACTGGTCTATATTTGTGACTTCCCTTCCAAGTAAAATATCGATATAAAACAGTAACACAGTCTAATACATTGACCTCATGGTATGTTTACATGTTTATCAGCTGCTAGCCCTGAATTTGCTTATAATATCCATGGCACAGCATCAAGGTCATGGTTTGTTAAAGGTCGAGCAGTACACATTCATAAATTTGACAAGGAGTATATTTGACAATTAGTATTCCTGAAAATAAATTGACCTTACTTCGTACATTACCTCTATCTGGAGCATTCATTTACAAATGGCATACATGGCTGTGAAATGTTTATGGAAAATTCAAGAAGCATACAACATACATTTTAAGGAAACTTACGCTAATTACTGTACTCTTATAATGAATAGTTAGCATTTTTTCCTCTGAATTATGTTTAGTTTAGAACTTTTCAATATTCTTCTCTTCATTCTTCTTACTCTCAAATGTTTCTGTTTTTATAATTTCAGATACAGATAGTCCTCAAACCAAATCTTTGGCATTAACCAAGCAAGCTGAAGCAGCACATTGAAATGTGGTTCTGATGCCACTGTCATGCCACTAACTAAGATTTTATGAAAACATTGCTGACCAAATTAGCCTGGAAAATGTTATTCGTATAGCTAATGAGCTGCAAGCTTTTATGATCAGTTTTAAAGTGATTAAAATGTAGCTACCAAAATAAAGTTGGATATAAATGTAGTGTATGTTTTTTTTCCTAAATATGTCATGCCTTTTTAAGGTGTTCCATAGATGAACTAATGCTATAAATAAGTCTGACAATTGAATTCTGGTTATTTTGCAGTACCTTTGCCTTCTTGAAAATAAAATACAGGCATGCAATTTTCGCCGCGAAAAATTGGCTCAAAGAAAAAATCTGCCAGTGCTAGCCCTGTGTTATGTGCTTATAAAATCCATGGCACAGCATCAATGTCATGGTTTGTTAAAGGTCGAGCAGTACACATTCATGTTTGCTTCGGAAGAGGATAAAGCTGTCCTTCAAAATGCTTAATTGGTCAAAGTTTTACATATATATATATGAATTTCATGAAAATTACTATCCATGTCTATTTGTGTAATACCTTTATATATATAGTAAACGAACTTTTAAAATAAGTGGCCATCTCTTAACGGATGGTGGAAAGTAAGTGGTTTTATTCTCCCGCTAGTTTCCTGGTCAGCGATATATAATCAAATTTCGCGGGTCAGATTGGTCCGATCAAGCACTTTATTTGTCCTGTGATTTGAAGTGGTCATCGAAGTGTGTTGTCAATTAAAGCAGCACACCTCAAGCCTCAAGGTTATGAATATTTTGAAAATGGAATTAAAGCATAATATTGTATACTAAGCAAAAAAAAGCAATTTACAACTCATTATAAAAAAAGAGGTCAAAGTATGCGAGAATTACTCGAATCTTGAATCTTTTCACTTTCGTAAACTCTTAGTACATTTTCCTCAAGTTTGAATTTATTTAAATATTTTCCCTCATCTGGAGGCATGCTGCTTTAAACTAATAAATAACCTTCTTTTTACGGTCATCACTACCTTAATCGAAAAAATCAAACGTTGTATGTTAAAACCGATTAGTTTTGTTGTATTAACAATTCATAACAAAACATAAACATACATACTTATCTTATTTGCATTTTGTATAACAAAATAAATCATTAACAGCATAAGAATTATGAAAATTTAAATATGAAATGAAGCTTGTATACAAAGCAATAATTAATTTTTGTCATAAACAAATATCTTTCATTTACTTTTACCTTCAATTTAAGACTGGTTAAATTTGGTAGAAATAGGTCAAACCTTATTGCATCCACAAGTAGCAAAAAATGACATAGATATGATAAAATGTATACCTATTTTTCGACATTTCTTTTTAAATGATTCTAAAGTTACTAGAATGTGACACACATATATCAGAAGTTAAATCTGATATCTTATAAATTAAATTTAAAAAAAGTTAAAAGTAGCTTTTGTAGAATATGTTAATAAGTTTACAAAATTGCCGCAAAATAATTTTATTAATTTATTCTTTTTCATCACTTTTTATATTATGTTACAGTTTAACAATGCCCGATTTATATCTCGTGAGTTCACATTTTACAAAAGATACGACGCATTTCAGTTATTACAAACAAGTATTTAAATATAAAAAAATATAAACTTCTGGCGTACAAAAACGTTATTTGGTTGTCTGTTATCAGAATAATATCCATAATGTTTATATAGGCCCTTAATTGAAAGGAAAGTTTCCGATTAAGTTGATAGCACAGGTACTTAATAGTCGCTTACTAAGATTTTGTGGAAAACGGAACGTTTATTTCTTTAAATTCGTAATTGTTAAGGGACATAGTCATAATTGTATGAAACACTTACCAAGTTTTAACAGAAAATTTGTGAAAAATAACAGGGATGTACACAGTGGCTTTGTCGGCAGAATATTTTTTTAACTCAAGTTTCACAATAAAGTAATTGATCAAATATTTTAACACTTTAAAATGCTCCATGCAAGAATAAGTAACATATCTACAAGTTAAGATTTGTGAATATTTTTATTTAGAAAATTAAGGTTAATGGGTTGATATGGATATGCTAGTACTATATATCAGAGTTTTGTATTAGATCGGCATCTTTTCAACGTTTTAATTTAACGATAAAATTATTGTGATTTAGTCCGCAATTTTTTTAAGGTGTATATACTTAAATCTTCTATTTAATTGTTTCTATCTAAAGATCAAATAAGCTGTGTGTTTTATGCAAATGTACTCACCATATTGTGTCAACTTGTCGCGACATTACTTATCATTGTAATTTCAATCAACTTTTAAGGTTATAAAAGTTTGTAATACTACATTAAGGTTTACTAGAAAGTTTGCTTAATAATTATATGAACTTTGTTGGTAACGTTAACAAAGAGTATCTTAATATTTAAATTTGGATTGTTTTAAATATGATATTCGAATAACAATACTGATGGTATTGACGATATTCGAATATCAGTTATAATATTTACGACATACGAAAAACAAATTAATGATATACACGATATACGAATAACACCGATGATATTTACGATATTCGAATAGCAATGAAGATACTCATGATTTTCGAATAACAATTATGATATTCACGACATACGAATAGCAACGATATTCGGATAACATCGATGATATTCACGATATTCGAATAATTTATGATATTCATGATATTCGAATTACAATGATATTCACGATATCCGTATAACATGATGATATTCACGAAATTCGAAAACAATGAGAAGATTCACAATGATCGAATAACAATGATGAAAGTAAGAATATTCGAATAACAATGATAGTCATGATATTCGGATAACAATGTTGCGTTTTAGCAAATGATTACATATTCATATACATTGTTATTTTGTTTGTTGATATTTTGAATTTTTATTTATTTCATTTTCAATAGGCTTATAAGCCCATGAGGACAACATATTACAAACACACTATATATGACATGACAGAGTAATGCATGATAATGATAATAATACATCTCTTTTTCAAATATTTGAAATATAGGAGAAGGTTGAAAGTCAATATTAAAAAACTTCTCCAATAGAGGATTACAATTATTCAATACAATACATTATAATATATATTCAATCATGGGAATAATACTCCAATTTTCAGTCAACCTTTATCGAAATCGAAAACAAAAGAGAGAAGGTCAACTCATTGGCTATTCGTTAAACATCATCATCAAAATAACTGTAGATTGTTTCAAATATCATTAATATTATTATTTTCTCTTTGAAACGTTTAGTATTAGATTTTTTATCTTGAAAGGAGTATAAGATGTATTATTTCAAAAGTTTATACATATGGAATTAGCTTATATATCATGTAGTTTCTATCAGCACCAAATGCATTGTTTTATTCTAACATATATGCAATAGCATACTTAAGCGGATGCTTGATGTAATAGTCAGCTTCTAATACTACTATTTATTCAGTTTCTATACGTCAAATGCATTGTCTTATGTTTAACAGGTGATTGTATGATTCAAACTCCCTATTGATATAGGGTCAAAGCATAATTTATCGCATGCTTATAGTCGGCTTTGTGTTATTAACTAATGTATAATTTCAAAATTGGTATAGATCTATAGCAAAACTAAGCGTTACTTTGCTGACAATAGACTTCTTATACTAATGTGGGAATGATAAGTTAACCAAATCTTTTATGTTAAAATGCATATTTCACTTATATAAATGATTACCTTGTTATATTTCTAACCTTGATTCGCTTTTCATTTTCACATAGTACGCGGACTGCGCTGAACCGTGTTACGCGGAAGTACTTATAATATCTCGTTCGGATGGAGGGCGATTTATTAAAGGCGGATATACTTGTTGTACCGTATTATCTTAAATGATACGAAAACGTTATTATTAAAGTTAAGTTTGTTTTAGAATAGGAATATCAAATATCAAACAAAATAGAATGTGACTTTACCTTTTATACCGCTCGTCATTTGGTTAATGAAGCGTTCTTCCTCCATTGTACGTTGAATTTATTATTTATAACTTCAATGACAACAATCCAATGTATGCCATCACTTATGGAAATTAACTTTAAAGGTCAACGCCTTCCTTATTCAGTTGAAACTATCTTATTTCACATTTTGTTGTTAATATAGAATTTGTATCTATTTTACACTGTCTTTTTAAATTCTACTAGATGTAAACTCTATTTTATATGGTTTTTACCTGTTGTTTTACATGATGCGTATGTTAATTGCAAGTGTGTGCTTCTATATGTAGTGTTTTTCCGTAAACTATGCGGTTACAAAATTAACCTGATATTTATAACAGTGATATGTACATCTGAAATTTTTATACAAGTGAACATGTTTGGTGTATTTCAATATGATAAAAATATAATTGACATGATCTTCGATTCAATTAAAGTTATCTAAATATAATTTTCTGAATTATGTTTCAATTGCTTTATCAGTGAGTTGATTCGATACTGATGGCCTAGCTACATTTATTTTACATTTTAAAAGGAATAAATAAATGAACTGTTAAAGTTTTTACTTTGTTTTGTATAGAATATGCATTTAAAAGTGCTGTAATTTTATAGCAGTTATAAATAAAAAATAACAAGAAATATCTTTAAAAAAGATAATCGGCGTAAATTCAGTGCAAAATGTCTCATAGCTTTAGAATATTGTCAAAATTAATGATATTTATACTTTATAACAATAAAAATGTCTAAAGTGAAATACATTTGGTGGTTACAAGTATTATCTATGAGAGTTGTCTAAACTTAGCTGAAACATGTATGCTCCTATAATGTCAACAAATTAGTCATGTTATTATAGATGCTAGAAGCTTTTTTGTCACCGTGACTTTTGACTACTGATTTCAAAGTCAATACCAGATAATAACATTTTGGGCGGGGGTTGTAGAGGGGTATGAGGTGGAGGTACTAGTTAAGCCTACTGGCATGGCTACGTGTCGTACACCTACACAGATTATATTTTTCAATGTACTTAAAATGTGGAATGTAAAATACATGTATAAATGTTGTTCCATATATACAGAAATATATCTATTTATCTTATAATAAGTACTAAACTCAATTTTGTATAACCCATCAATGACACTGATTATCAAGTGAGACAGTTTCAGATTGAGGTAGTCAATTGGGGTGTATTTTGGTAAATTCACTTACCGGGTGTAAACAAACGCCGAATAACTATGAATAAATTAATTTGTTATTATTACGCACAAAACATAGTACTTAAAGTTTTGCGATTCTTTATGATAATGTTGCATTTTAAATATATTAACTTTCGCAATTCATATCAGCTCCGGAGAATCTTTTTGTTGATAAAAAATATCGTTCATTTTCATAGAAAACAGAAAAGCTACGGCAAATAAAGTACGAGTGAGTAGTAATCGAATGTCCAAATAAAGGCTGAAAAACAAAAAGTTGGGTTTGTTGTTAATATTATCAACAAAACAAATTGTACATGAAATCATATGTGCTGTATATTTTTGTATTTTGATATATCTTTGTTTTGGTCATAACGTTGTGATATTTAGTTTACGATTGTATAAATATTTTTAATACAACTTTATTCTTAGAGACAAGTATACTAAAGATTACGAATTTGTCCTTAAATTTCATAACAGCCAGTCTTTCCACCAATGAAAAACACCCTCTTTTAGCTGAAGATTTTGTAACTAACAATTTCATTTGTTACAAATCTAGGTCAAAATCCATTTTAATACAGCTACGCCGAAAAAACAGGCCTCAAAAACGTTATGTATATATCATTAGACAGTTCTAATCTGGTAAAATGTATTCTGTCAGTTCAACAGGACTTAACCTGTTTCAAAAATGCCGCTTCACAGTGAATAGACATTTAACTTAACCAATAACTGTTTAAAAATTTAAAAGTCTTACAGATACAGTAACTTACAGTTACAGTACCAATGTTTTAACGATTTATAAACATTGTAACAACTTTGAGAAATGCTCATCATTTTTATATTTTCTTTTTTTTCCTGTTTAAATAAACCATTTGTTTCACATGTTTACATGTATGTTTAAAATCAAGATTGCTTTGATAAATGCAAGAGCCGAGATTTTTAAAATAATTTATTTAGAATAAAATTTGCCTTAAAGACAACTACTGGTTTGCCAATGTTAAAGCTCACTATTACTTTGATAAATGAGTCCTTACACTACACGTTTTACGCTTAATTTCAGTTTGTGAATATAATATGCGCGATTGGATCAAAAGTACTCGTTAATTATTAAAAATTGTCTACCAGACCGATCTGTTGAATTATTCATTTGCTAGTTTGAGTCGTTAATGTGTGATATATTATTCATATCAGTTTGTTTTCTCGCAAAATTAAGTAGCTTCTGATGCATAGGGGAAAATAGATTGTCTATACTAGACAGAAGTGCTGCTTTTTTAAAATATGATTAGGAATGATTATGATAAAGATATAGAGAGCTGCACTCTTTACCAGACAGTAGAAATAAGAGTTTCTTAGAAATAATGTACTAGGAATCAATGGTTGATGATTGAAATGCTCTTTAAAATTTGTTTGGAAAATCTTAATGGCATTAATAACTTGGAATATGCAAAAAGACCTAAGCAATTAATCATATTTTGAAAACTTTGACATTTCATGTTACTTCCAACGGATAACCCCCCCCCCCCCAAAAAAGTAAATAAATAAAAAAAAAATATAAATAAATCAGACATTTAAAAAATTGTGTAGTACTTTTTAACATATTTATCCACAATTCCATGCATTTATGATAATCCTTGGTCCACCCAAGCACTTGCAAATACGTTTTAAAAATATGTTTTATCTTTAGAGAAATCGTGCAAGGCATCTTTGTTTGTGCTTTTGACACCTTCTTTGTATTTGAGATCTCTTCATATATATTTCATCTTCAATATTTGATGTAACCCGTACATTTGAACGGCACAGCTTGAAGTAATTCCTCTGATTAACTCTAAACTATATCAGATATAGAAAAGGAAGACATTTAAATCGTTGGTATATTACAGTTAGTACACAATATGACAATGACTACATGACATTATGACATCTAGAAAAAATCTTTCACTGTCTAATGAAAAATAGTTTCAAATTTTATGCAAACTTCACATTTTTGTAATAATCCCACAAAGGATTCCAATGTAATGCGTATCGTTTTTTTTACTGTTTATGAAAAGGCAAAAAAAATCGTTTAACCACAATCTACCCATTAATAAATGAATAAATAAATAGCTTTTAAATAAATAAATAAATAAATAAATAATAATGAAATATTAGTTTTTGTCTTACATTATACTTAGCAAGCTTTAGAGTTACCTTTAAGTCTATAACATTTGTAATAGCATCCCATTTCAATGATTAAATCGGCTGAATGTTAAAAAAGTTCCGATTATAAAAATATGACTGTTGTCTATTCTTCGTTCAGGGCTTTGTTCAGGTCAGCTGTACATTACTGTATACAGTTAAACGTGCAATGATCTTTAGTAAACAGTATAACTGTGTGTGTAAGCAGTGAAAAAGAATGAAAATTAGATCTACCAGTATATGGAAAGTTGCCATATACAAATGTCTGTGATTTGGACTTTAAAGATTAATAGGCCTTTGACATTTTCACAGAAATATTCCCACACCGTTAAAAAGTAAAGTAAATCATATTCAAGTCTGTGAACAAGCCTAAACATATAATTTGATATGTTTGTAACTAAAATTATTGGTGAATACATATGTAAAGTTGTCAGTGTTGTGAATATAACAGATCCAAAAGGGGATGGTTTAATATAGCTTTATTGCATTTATAAAAATACGCTCACAATCACAGGCTCAACAATAACTGAAATATAAACATACTAGCCTATGTTAGCGACAGGCGGCTCTGATTGGACAGAACCATTTCAAATCTACTTTATAAAATTAATATTTGATGGTAAACAACAATTTCAATGTGTATGATCAGTCTATGATGGTCCTGAAATATTACTATTTGCTTGACTGGTAAAATTAATAGGATATTATTTGGTTTCATTGGCTCAAAAATAGTCAGACAAAAAACAGCTTTATACTTGGCGCAGCAACCTAAAACCTTTCAATACGTTAAACATTTGCATTTGTTAAACGCAAATAAAAAAAAACAATTTAAAAAAGGGATTGTGTTATCATAAGCTTGAAAGAGGAAGATATCTTGACAAATCAAGTCTGAAACCATATTCAAACTAGGCAAAATGTTGTGATGTTTAGGGGGTTGGTCGTGGGTTAGATTTGGGGTGGCCGTTGGATTGTTTTTTAACGGTAAAATACTGTTATTCTACAATATCAAAAATGATTGTCGTGGCGTAAACTTAAAAGATAAAATATCTTTAAGTTACTATTAAAAGAACATTTTGATATCCGGAAACGTAGTTTGTAAACGCTTGAATACTGTTATATAAAAAGCTAATCTTGTAACATCACAGACCGAGAATATTAAGTATGCAAAATCTTACAACATTTAATGAAAATCAGTTGTTATTTGTTAATGAGTTTGATCTATTTTCGTAACATACCGGTATCATTGACTCTTTTATTGTTTTTTAATATCTTTTTCATTTTAGAATTACACTACTTTGAAGTGCATTTTACTGCCTATGTGTTCGATTTAATCGTTTTCTGAGAAGAAATAAAGTAATAGATCGGTGTCAATTAAAACATGTCTATTTTTTGGAATTACACTAAAATGAACCCCAATTAAATATGGTACTAGCTGATATTCTTAATAATAGAATTGAAACTTTTTGTGAAAGTAATATTAATACACTTGTTACTATATATAGTAGCAAAATTGCCTATGATTTCAACAGATTATGAGTGTCACGTGACCTATTATGAGTTTGCGGCCCGGGGCGAGAACTAGTTATCAGCCTGCAGAACATGTGCACGTGCACAAACTGAAACAATGACGTCATATTTTACGTCATCAAACAGTTAACTGTAAAAGTGAAAGTAGGTTGTCAGCACGAATCGCTTTATTTTTATTATAAGAGCTTAAGCGTATTTAGTACGAACACATTTTTGTTACTATTGAAATTTGAAGAAATAATACGACAAATTCATTCCGAAAAAAGTGAAAATAAAACTTGCTTCTAGATTCTACTGCTTTGAACACACAACGGTAAACATCTCTGTACAGAACAGTAGAAGAGTAGAAAAAATTTCAAGGAATGAACTTCAAAGTCTCTTTGTTTTGATCTTTTTTTTAATGCTACTATGTGTATTAAAGACATTAATACACGGCAGGAGAGGGCCGGAAGGTGATAATCGGCCCGCACAATGAATTATGGACCCGAGGGCTTAATTCATTATTCATTGTGCGGGCCGATTAACACCTTCCGGCCCTCTCCTGCCGTGTATTAACCTCTATATTATATCTGATGCTCAATTCGGTTTTCGAAAAGGGCGTTCTACAATGGATGCTATTTTTATTCTTTTGTTTTTAATCCAAAAATATTTAAATCAAAATTAACGTTTATATGTAGTTTTTGTTGATATGATGAAATGTTTTGATAGTATTTACAGAAACGCATTATGGCTCAAAATGTATAAAATAGGTATCCAAGGTAAAATGTTAAGAATAATTAGAGATATGTACCAAAATGTAAAATCATGTGTTAAGTCATGTTCTAGTTATTCTGATTATTTCAATTATGCCATTGGCCTACGTCAAGGGGAGATAATTTCTCCAATTTTATTTTCTCTCTTTGAAGAGGATTTGGAACTTTATTTGCAAGACAACATTGAAACTGGTTTGACATTTGATGATGTTATATTGATTTTATTATTATTTGCTGATGATACGGCCATCGTGGGCAAGTCACCAATAGAACTTCAAAATAATTTTGATCTTTTATATTCGTATTGTTATACTTGGGGTCTCAAGGTAAATACTACTAAAACTAAAGTAATGGTTTTTAGAAAGCGTGGAGGACTTATACCCACAGAACACTGGACTTACGACGGCCAAATCTTAGATATTGTAAATGATTTTAACTACCTTGTTTCTGTTTTTAACTATACTGGTAATTTCACACTTAAACAGGATCATTTAATAGGGAAAGCATTAAAGGCTCTGAATGTTTTATTTTATAACTGTAAGAAATTTGATTTAAAACCAAAAATATTATGCCAGTTATGTGATGAATTTGTAGGCTCTATTTTAGGATATGGATCTGAAATATGGGGGTACACAAAATCTAAAGAGATAGAAAGAATTCATTTAAAATTTTGCGATTATTAAATGTAAGAACTAATACTTGTTCTGCTGCTGTTTATGGTGAATTAGGAAGATATCCATTATATGTGTCCCGTTATGTTAGAATAATTAAATTTTGGTGCAAGTTGAAAATATCGGATAATATCATTTTAAATACAATGTATAGATTGTAAAAGAGGGTGTAAAAATTGGGTCTCAAATGTGAAGAAGTTGTTATGTGATAATGGTTTTGGTGATATTTTTGATAGTGATAATTATATAGATCCTAAATTGTTTCTTCAAAATTTTAAAAGTAGAGTCATTGATACGTATAAACAAGAATGGGCCAGTATCTTAGATCGAAGTTCTGTTTTATGTAATTACAAACATTTTAAATCGTGTCTTAGTTACGAAAATTATCTTGACATTTTACCACGTAAATTTAGAATGTATTCTTGTCGATTAAGACTATCTGTTCATCCTCTCAAAATACAAACAGGAAGGTATGCCACTAAATTAAAATAACATTTCTCGTGAACAAAGATACTGTCAGTGCTGTAATGTTTTAGATATAGAGGATGAGTATCATTTCATATGTGTGTGTTCAAGTTTTGTAGGTTTACGTAAAAAATATATGTAAAAAGTTACTATTATAACAGACCATCTATGTTTAAATTTACTGAATTATTGTGTATTAACAATAAAAAATATTAATAAATGTTTGCAAAAATTTCAAAGAAGCTTTAAAGCTAAGAAGTTCAATTTTGAACTCTCCATTGTAGTTTATCCTCTCATGAATTTGGTGTTTGTAATTGTTATGTTTATATTTATTATAATGACTCGCCATACATATATTTATGTGTTTATGTTGTATTATATTATTCAATACATGTTAACAAGACTTGTACTTTGTATAAGTGTAGAAAACAAAATTTCTGTTCTGTTCTGTTCTTGACATTTGAATCAATTATGAGAGCTAATAAACTAATTGACAGAAAAACCTGCTTTGCTTTAGTATCCTGTTACAGTATTGCAGTCATTGTCCTATAGAGAACTTGAGGCTTTAAAGCTTACAACACTTTGTACTATTTTTTAAATATGTTAATATTAACTGATACAGTAACATTAATTCCAGAATAGCTTAATTCTATTTGAAATTGTGACATGTAACTATTAATAATACTTTAAAAGAATGAACTCAGTGCAAGAAATGAGACTTTAATCAGTTTATATTAAGTCCTTTCTAACAATTATTCCCTAATAGAGAATTAAGTTATTAATTGTTAAAGCAATTCTTACTCTCAAAAGAAAGAAAGGAAAAAAACTAAGAAAGAAAAGGAAAAGAAAAAATATCACACAGTGTCAAACAGATTTTATTGCTATCAGAGTGCAAATTGTGCGCTTGATAATACGTAATAAACTTACATTTGTTTAAAATTGAGGTAATAGTGCTGAATACACTTTACATCCATATCAGTTGTAAACAAAAATATATTTCGGCAAATTCTACACATGACCAGTTGTTTGTTTTGTGATGATTTGAGGAGATACGCATTGCAATGAAGCAACAAAATTAAGATAAAAATAAAATATCAGAGAAAATATCAAAACTGTCATTTTAATCAGGCAACTGCATGGGTTTTTGCATTGCAAATTTGATTTAAGCGGGCACTAGTAACAGAAATCACTCACGGCAAATATTAATTGTGCATGCGACAACTGAAGGCAAAGATCATGTAAGATTTTTAATTGTTTATATGATGACAGTAAAAAATAATCCAGGACATGTTGTGAGTATGCAATTTCCAAATAATATATAACAAGTCTTAATTTCATTATAATAATTATGCATGCATAAGTTTTGAGGAATTTAGAGAAGGATTTGTTATATTGGCAGTTAATTGACCCCTCCTTTGCACCAATTTACTTATTGTTGCACATTTGGATGCAATAGTTTTTGGATGCCATGGATGCTGCTTTCCAAAAATGGTCTCCCTTTTTGTTCTTTTTTCTTCATACCAGACAACCTGCACTGGCCATAATGGCTGACGTTTAATATATAAGCATACCATAGCAGGTACTTGTAGTATCTTCGTAAAAACATAAAGATTCAATCACAATGAACACCAGACATCCACAATGTCTGACGTTCGATAGATTCAAGTTAGTATAGATTTTAGTATATTCCTAACATTACAAAGTTTCCGGCACAACAAACAACTCTGTAAGTGTCATTTTAAAATCTGTACATGTATATTACTGTTCAATTTAAAGAAGTGTCATTTTGAAATGTATACATTTATATTACTCTTTATTTTAAAAAATATAATCATATCAAACACAGATAAAGCATTATCCAACCATCAATATTGTAATACTATATAATTTAAACGTAGTATTTCGAGCAACGAGCTATATTGAATATATGTGTATCTGAAATTAAATGCAAAGGAAGCAATATATGTAGACAAAAAGCTTCGTTCATTGTACAGTATTTCTGGATAAATGTGTTTAATTGTCTGTTCGGGTGTTGTGTTTCGTTTTTGTTCTTTTTATCTTTCCATAATATGTTAAATGTATAACAAACTCAATACTATTTGTAATGTAATACTATGTATTTTTTGTGAAAAAAATATTGTTTAAACTACCTGCCTGTAATTAAGGTACATTAACAAATGCGTCTTGATGTACCAACAATTTGGATAATAAAAACAATTTCTCTACTTTGACAGTAACTTTAAAAAAATGTTTAAAAAAGTATTTTCCAGTATTAGTAATGAGACCTATTTTTTTTTAATTTACCTACTAATTGATTAGGTTAAACATATAATTTCTTTCCGGAATTTTTATAAAAAAATTAATATTCTATAAGACATCACAGAAGGAATAATCTTGTAAAATCCCACACAGACAAAAGTTGTACTCGTATTTTATATGTCATTGAACTCCACTTAATATATTTTGCAAAATTCATACTTAAACCTAAATAATATACACGTGTAATTGGTTTGTTTAATCTTAGATGTAAAAATATATTAATTTAACAATTTACCGACAGTTACAGTTGTGTTTAGAAATTGTAATGCGTCTTTTATTTAAAGTACATTTAACGTGATGAAAGGATCATAATGATATACGGAATTATATACGATAATGTAAAATGTCTTTAAATATTGCATTAATTACAATTGAGTGACAATCTTGCTTATTCATATTCATAGATTCTGTCATCAGATCTATAACAGTACGATGAAAAGGTATCATCCTATCATTTAAATAAGAAACATGAATAATTTGTTTCCTTAAATAGTTTGTATAACACGATTTTCTGGTGTGAATAAGGTTTTAATAAAAGAAGAATAATTCATTCCTTAAACTAATGTAACTATAATACGTATATCTATACAAAATTTATATATTCAACCATGTCGTTAATTCTGAGTTTTAACTCCGGTGATTTGCCTGATATAGCGGTAAGCTAAGGTTTATTTAAAGTAAATTTTGCCTTTGAAATGATCATTCAATTAGGTTTGAGGTATGCTGTTAAAAACAAGTTGTGCTGAGGCCTCGCTGGGTCCGAGGATATAAATAATTCAATCAACTCATATATGATTGATTTTAGACTGACACAGAATTTACATAGACCATTAGAAATCCTGATGTATTACACTGAGCTCAGAAAAAGTTGTAAAAAGCTAATGAAAAAAAATAAAAAATATCATTCATACATCATTTTTCATTGGAATAAGAAATCATATATTAGGTTGATAGCGATTTATATCAAAACCGTTTTGAATAATTCGGTAGATATGTTTATATCTCCTAACCTCTTGACATAATGTATTGTAGCTACACTTCGTAATGATAGATAATTTATAACAATACATTAAATCGCAGTTTGCAGCAGCCAAATGCGTGGATTCTGCTGCTATAAATTTGAAATAAAACAAGTGATGTAGAATTTCAGATAAAAATCCTTTAATTTGACTATAGTGTAGTACGCATATCTGAAAGATTAACGTTGTGAACTTTTGTACATTGTATTTGAGATTTTTTTTTTTACTTTTTGATATGTTTGAAATTAAATAAATATTGTTAACGTTGAAAAAGAATAACAAGAACATATTGTTTCCTAAAACTTTTGCTCTATTACCAAATTAAAGCATACAAAACCACGAACCACACTAACAACATATTCACAGTTTAATTTTTTTATGCTTCGGCAAATAACATAATGTAATTAAAAGATTTCGTCCAAATGATGGCATGATGAAGATTTGTACAATTGAGCGATTTAATCAATATAATTAAAGAAATTTTGGTTAAAGCAACTCTTCTTCCACAAGATGGTCCACATGTACGATAAAAGTGCGACGTTGCTGTTTTAAATTTGTTATGTTGACTCATTTCGTCCAGGCTTGTTGAACGTCACTTAAACTTTTGTACTGTTTGTGTCTGAACCTTTTGACTAGAAACCATTGTATCCTCGACTTAATGAACAATTCCTTAAAGAAACAGCAATGGTTAAACAGAGGTTAACAATGGAATTAAACCGGTTTATAGGACCGCACTGTGTGTTTGTAAACTAGTTGTTACATGCCATTATTCTTGTAATTAATGGAAAACAAAGACTCGTGGGAGTGGTAATGGTGAACGTTCTTGTATATACCTTGATGATTCGTTCGGTAAAGTTGAGTGTTCTGGTAATTACGGACATTGAACGGTATATATAGTCAATTAAAACCATTTATTGAATTTATTTTATGTAGACTGCGGTACATGTGTCTACATTTTAAGACGGATACATTGTTTAATTTAATATGGATTGACTTTGTTACTACACAGTTTTTTTTTTATTCTTATAGTATCAATTGTACCTGTAAAGATCAATGCGATATTAATATCAGTGAAACATATATGAATTTGCAATTGGTTGTTAACACAGTGTATAGCATGCGTTACAAATATGTACATAATTGTATATACTGTCTGTTTATTTGTATTTGTACAGGTTTTTTATCAGGTTATTTGATTTTCGCGAATATGCGCTTCTTTAAAATGAATCTTATTTCAAAACCTATCTGGTAACGTGATTGTGAACTTTATGTTTATAAAGATCAAATGAAAAACTGGGAATTTTAACACAAGTGAACATGATGGTTGCATTTCATTTTGATTAATAATTATAGGTCAAATCAAAGTTATTAAAAATACATGTAGTATTTACATTAATTTTAGCACATTATTACTGGTATTTTCATTCATCTTTTTTATGTTTATATGCTTTTTTTTTTGAGTTTTTAAGATGTCTTTAAGAGATGTTTTCTATCCAGAGCTTGGCAAATGTGGTTTTATAAAAATTAATCTATTTAGGTGTAAAGAAAGAAAACATTTACCGTGAAATCTCCACTGTATACTACCGTTTACAAAAAGGTGAGCAACGCATTGCGCTTATTTTTTTTCGATAAACGGTATAAGGGTTTTTAAGAAATCGCGTGCTTTTACAGCGAATTAGATGAATCTGTTTACTACTATTGAAGAATTCTGGAGTATTTCTAATTTAGATCTTTGATACATGCAATACAACAATAAAGCAACACCACTTTTAGAAGGCCGCATTGTAAATAAGATGTTGCAATCTGTATATGTCTTACTTTCGGTAAATAAAGTTATTATTATTATTACTATTATTACTTCTTTTCGTTAACTTGTATTTAGCAATTAATAGTTACAATTAAGTACTAAATTATTTCAATCCTTTTCTATTCCTGTTATGTACTATAAAATATTGTTTCACATATTTGTATGCGTGTTTTGCTTTATACTGTTTATTAAATACCAGAGTCATGATAATGTTATTCATTTCTTTCTTTTTCATAAAAATATTTTCGAACATAACCAATATCAAGATAGCTTTCAAATTGGTAAATGGGTCAAAATTTACACGATGTTTCAGGTTATGAATACAAGATGCCCGGTCGGGTCAAATATGCTCATTAATTGTTTTGAATTATCTGCCAGACATATCTGTTGAATTATGTATTTGCTAGTTTTTGGATCGTTTATGTGTGATAGATACCTTTTATCGGTTTGTTTTGTCGCAAAACAAAGTAGCGTCTGAGGCGAACGGGGAAATATTATTCGTAAACAGAAGTGCTGCTTTTGTTAATATTATTACCAAATTTAGAAAAATAGAGTGTGTTACGTTGACTTTTATCTCTTGTTTGTTGAATGTTCAGATTTATATGAAACAGTGTTATAGAAACTATATATTTTTGATGACTAAATATCGCTCTAAAAAGATAATTATCAATTTAAAACTGAGAGAATAACAAATTCCCTTAAGAACGTCTAAAAGGACCAAAATGGACAGTAATGCAGAGTCGGCTTGATTTAGCATGCTCATAAAGAGCAGGCTACCGTCAATACCCCCTAGCACCGGCATAAGCAGAATTCAACAGTAAAACATCAAATGGTAAAATTCTGAATTTATTACACCCGCAAATGTGTTTATATGAAGACCTGTATTAAATCCTATAGTAATAAAATACGCGTGCAATGAAACGAGAACAATGTGCTGATAAAACAAAAACATGCACGCGTTTTTTATGTTAAAAGTCCTTAATATTGTAACATATGCCGCGAAGACTTGCTCTAAGAATATAAAGTAATTTAAAAGTGAAACATTCCATGACAAATGGTCCATGAGCAGTACTTTTAAAACATAATTTGACCCAAGTAATCGACAAGTCCGTGCAGATTATAGCTTTGATCAAACTTGTACAAACGCGCGCAAAAAAATCTTTTAAATATGAGTAATTTTTGAAAAAATAATGCAAGCTTTCTTGATACTTGTTGATGTGACATCTTACTTTCATAAAATCGGTCAATTTTGCTTTTAACTTTAAATAGACTTACACACTCAGAATCATTTTAACAGCTCGGGTTGAAGAAATTCCTCTGATGTAATTATAAACTTAAACCAAGAAAAATATCAACGAAAACAGATTAATGAGAAAACATGAAATGTGTGCAGTTTTTGAAAGAACACTTGATGTCAATGTTTGCATGACATAACAATTTCCAGAAAAATCTTTCACTTTGTTGTGGAACAAGAGAAAGAATCATTCAAACGCATACTGAGGCAATAAAAAATTACAATTTTTTAAGCGCATTGCTCGAAAAAGACGATATTTGTAAACTGGCTTCATGTAGGTTGAACATCATCTAGATGATGTCAAAAGAACAGAAAATAACCTCTTATAATATCGGCCATGGATAAGTCAAATTTATAAAAAAAAAAAGTTTGTACGTCTTATGCCGTTATAATTAAAATAGAAATGAAATTATTGTATAACAGTAATCGAAAAAATGTATTGTCAAAAGTAGTTGTTGTATGAACAGGCTAAATCAAAATTTTTCATTTTGCCATTTTGGTCCGCTTCTCTCTATTTTGATGCATCAATTTAATGACTTTTAAACAGAATATTACACTAAAATCTTTGTTAAATGGGTCTGACGAAAACATCTGGTACACGGAATGAACTACAAAACATCCTTCTTATGGCATTGACATCATAAACGCACATTTGTTTGGTATTTTTTTATGTTTTGTTTTTGCAGAGTAAAATATTTTGATCACTCAATCAGCTAAAATATATGAATCTTGAAATAAAATGATATAAGCGTCCTATGTTGATGTACAACCATTAGACATTAGGCAAAAAATTATATTTTTCATCATTAAATAATGATTATTATTATAACAAAAGAAGTACAAATAGAAAGCATCGGATAAAAATTGTAAGGTAGTATTTGCTTATGAAAAGAAAACACACCAATTTCCACCCTCACTTAGTCTGGTTCAATAGATAATCCGTAGCAGAAGTGGTGCTTTTGTAAACATACCTCTAGGAAGGATAGACAGAAATAAAGGGCGGTTATGTCGATCTTTTTCACTTCTCGTTTTTGTAAGAGATTTGGATGGGATTTGCGAAATACGTTTTTTATATTGTCGCAGATGCATGGGAGATTTAGGTTAAGACAAAAAAGGCGTAAAATTATATGACAAATATTTAATTGGTAGTACTTTTCAAATATTTAATCTAAAAATTCCACACGTCCACTGCAACAAATCTTCGAGGAACATATGAAGAAATCGCGCGAAAGTTGTCTTTATATTTGTATTTGACATGTTGTCTTTCTTTAAATCCGGTTAATATTTAACCCGGATTGAACATTTAACAGATGAACATCTTTACATAAAATGAAATAAATTCCTCAAGGTTATCCCAAACTAAATTAAGCCAAATATCATAAATCACACAGAGAAAAGTGATTACCGTAGAAAACATAAAACGTTGACATTCATTAAGAATACATTGAATGAAAAAGTCTTACTTTATTAAATTATGATATCTAGAAGACATTTTTGACTGTCTCTTGAAAATAAGGATTGACATAATATGCAGACATCATACTTTTGTAGATTTCTAAGTTAAACGTAATTTTTCAAAGACAGTTAATTATAACACTTTTGTCCATTATAAAGTATCATCATTGTTCAACGTTTATTTATATAAAAAATAAAATTGAATAAATAAATAATACATGTATATATATTTATAGAATAATAAATACAAATTAAAGCGAAACAGAAAGAACATTCGCAATCATTATCTGTTAAGGGGTTTGGGACGGTTAAAGACATTGTTTGTTTATTAGAGAAGCCTAATGTTGGAACATCCAAGGCGGGAAATATCAAGTATGTTAGAACTTATAAACATGTTTATTTTTTTATTATTTTACCTACATGTTTTTCCGACCCATTTATTGTCATTTATATTTTCATTTTAGAAAGACATTAAATTGAAATGCGTTTGATTACTTGCTTTTACATTATTAAGAATGTACACGTGGTACTTGCTGTCTAAGAAGTCAAATGTCGATGTCGAGTACTCAATTCCTTAAAGTATGAAGAGGACAAATAAAATTAATGCGGTATTAGCTGCTTTCTTTGATAAGTAAACCAGTAATAAGAGGAACCTAACCGATTACTGTAAAGACTGTTTCGCTTTCTGTAGTTTGGTGCCATATTGCATTTATGTTGTTTTAGAATGTTTCATGTTTGAAGAACGGAAAATCTCAATTCTTTTGTGATAACGAAGAACGTCTTTCTGTTAAAGAGTAAAATAAAACACTTTTATCAAGTTACTCAATGAAACTCCTATTGCCATACTACATTTCCTCATTTTAACAATTATGCCATGATAATAGAAGTCGAGTTCTATATTGTTTTAAGAACTGCTAGCGTGTCTGCTTTACGTCGATTTCACACAATCATACGCCTTTAGTTTACTCATATACCTCGCTATCCTGGATACATTATCAGTAAATGTTGCTATCTTTTTTTCCAGATGTAACCGGCTACTAATCGCACATGATTTTGAATCTGCGCTGAGAGACAATTGATCAACTGATTCAACAAGTGACCTCTGGACTACTGATCCGAAATCCTCCCTAAGAGTCTTTCAGAGCACAGTTATTAATAAGACTGCATACAGAACACCGTGATGATAAGTATCCAACTAAAATCTACTTACAATTAGCAGAATACTTAAAATATTATCCAATCAATGTTCTGAAAAATGATTCGGCAAAATTTCGCCATTAAACATAACGTATTTTTATTTTAAGATGAAATGTTTTTATCTTTAAATGAGAAATTCACTGCAAAACCAGAACAATTCAAACTTTATGTTGTGGGGACAATGTCAAAAATGTATTTTCAATAATAAAAGTGCATAGAATTTGCATTGTAAATTTTGTTGGAGCTTACACGGGTACAGAAAAAATTCAAAGCAAACATAATTTTATTACGCGATAATTAAAACCGAAATTATGTTTAAGAATCGTTAATATTTCGCGATTAGACTATATATTCTTAAAGTATGTTAAACAAGTTCATATATTAAAATTATTTTGATCATGACGGTTAATTAAATAAGAAATGAAACGCCTTAATTTCCGATATATATCTCATGCGTTTGCTGGCATAGTAACATTATTTTTCATCAGCAGACGAAGCATAAAACATTGGACAATTCTATTATGATAATAATATAAATTGTCAATGCATTCTATAACAAAACGTTATGACATTTTAAATTTTGATTTTGTATAAACTGTACTTTGGCATGTAGTTCAATATGTTATGATATGCTATTGTAAGGTTTGAATTTGAACCTTTTTGTATGCATCTCAACTGTACATTCAAACAAACCTATACAGTCATAAGATATGAATGATTGCATATTAAGTATAATATGTTATAGTTTTATAAGATGTGGTAAGTGATTATATAATTATACAATAAAGCCTCTGCAGAGCTACAAACAACATCAATATTTTTGTTTCCAAACGTATATTTTCTTCTATATTTACCATCATGTTGGTCAAGCAACACCTCAAAGCAACAACTAAAATATGTGTCCTCTAAAGGGTATTGTTCTGCAGGGGTTATACTGTAACATCTAAAGTTTACTTTTAATTTATATCACTGACCTTTTTTATTCTTCTTCAACGATAAGTTTATCTTTTTATTTGAATATTATTCGTACATTTGTGAAGTTCCTCAAATGACTTAATAAAAATAAATCACGCAAATGTCCTATATACCATGGAAGTTTTAATCCAACAAAAACATGCTCTGCCTATTTGACGAATACTAGAAATCAGACCTATTGTCTTATATAATCCATTTGACAAGATAAAAGCAATTATATTATGCTGAATTTTAATCAAACATATAATATTGTATACGACATTTTAGAAGAAATTACCACGTAAAAGCCTTCGTAAAAATATGAATATTAATAACACTTGTAATGCATACATTGTACGTAAGTGATCTCCATAAATTTACTTTTTAACGTAATGTTCATGCTTTTTATAAAATACTCTTGCAAAAGCAATATGATGTTAATACAGATATATGGCAATAAATTATGACATCGTCATTTTAGGTTTCTGGGATAAGTCAATATATTTTTAGAATAATTAAAGTAAAAAAATATAAATGCTTCCTTCCGAGCGGGTGCAGAATGTCACCTTCTTTTGCCACTTAACTTTGATTATGTATGACTGCTAATCTTTAGAAAATTTTATTTTGATGCAATTTTAATATCGGCAATTTGTATCATATGTTTGTTTGTTTTAATGGGTTTTACGTCACACCAACACAGTATATGTCATTTGGCGACGTTCAAGCTCTTCTGGTGGAGGAATACCTCAGGTGCCCTTCCGTGCATTATTTCAGGAATAAAAGGGCACCTGAGTAGAACTACCGACGTTTCGTTATTTAGCTTCCTCATATGAAAGAATCCAAAGTCCCTGTCGGAATACGAACCCACAGCGGTGAAGGGCAAGTGGTTTGAAGGCAACAACCTTAACCAATCGGCCACGGACGCCCTAATATCGGCAATTTAATGTGTGTACGATAAATCATGCCGAAGAACAGCAAGCGTTTTCCATAATAACGTAACAGTTGATGGTATACTTCATGTTGATAACATTAATACAATAATACAATTATAGAAAAAGTAACAAAAAATAAACAATAACAAACAGCATCATACTAACACGTTGAAGATATGCTAACACAGTAAACCGATTATTTATTTATTTTTGTTTATATTTTCTTGTATGGTTGACTGTTTGTTTGCTTTACTGTTTGAAGGCGTCTTGAACTGTTTATTTAGTTAAATTATTCTATAAAATCTTCTAAATTGAATGTGTGATTAACGTACTCGTATGGTCATTGAGCTTTGCCATCTTGTCTATGTATTTTTCGCTAGTTCTCACTTTAAATACCGACACTTTATTGCAATACTAAAAGCATTAGTTAATGAGCCACAAGAAAACGGTCATATGCGGCATTGCCTACAAAACATCTCTCTTATGCCATTGACCTTTCAATATCTGATGTTTGTTGCAGAACACTAAATATATAGACCCTGAATGTTCTTATTAGAATTAAAAGTAAAACACGTTCTGCGGATGTGTCTTAAATGAATATCATATTGACCTAGCAACAGCACGTGGTGCCATCCGCTTTTTGAAACAGCACTTTTAAATTTAACTTAACTTATGTTTCGAATGGACTGGAATGTCAAAACGTTATAGTGTATCTATGCAAATAAAATAAGGATAACCCACCTACTACTACTACATGTAATTATAAATATGTTAAATACAAATGCGTGTTCCTTTACTTTTTGTTTTCTTATTTGTTTTATGTTGCTTTTTCTATCTGTGATGTTGCTGTCTTGTTTCTAAACTTTAACGATATGACAAATGGATCTTTATTTAATGATAAACGGAATTAAGTGAAATACTATAAAATTTCTAGAGAATTATTATGATATTATGTCCTGACCAATATTGAGACAGTCATGTTAATTCATATTCATGTCAAAGACTGTGAAAGGTTAAATAAAAGAACGACAAAGAGATATTATTGTATCATGAAAATAAGAAAACGCAAATCGGTTTTTCCTCATTGTTTGTACTAGTGGGAATAATGTTGTAATAGGAGAGGAGCAATTGTACTTGTTACCCTTACATAACGACACACATCTATTCATGCACAATTTAGACACTGACATGAACTGTTACTTCCGAGTTTTTTAGCTGGTGATTCGTCTGACATGGACCGTAAGTTTTCTGTTAAAATGCTTCGGATTTTGTATGTCCACAGGTTTTGCGATTTATTGTTTTAAACTAATTGTCTTCCGTATTCGCTGGTTCCATTTTTATCAGCTAACACTCAGATCTCAGGTATTAGATTGTTAAGAAACCGACAAAGACTGCACATAGACCAATAAAAACACTGGTGTATATGAAAAACTCAGGGGACAAATAGAAGTTTAATAAACTTTAGGCCTTGTTTCAAAATATCACTCACCTCATATTTCATTTGAATTTCAGACATATGGTAGCGATAACCAAGAAAATAGTTTTGAATAATTCGGAATATATGTTAATATCTCTGGATGGAAAGGTTTCTTTGCAGGCACAACACATATGTAGTGATGAAATATTTATTACAATACATAAATAAATGTCATTTGAAGCAAACCAAAATACTGCAATAAACTTGCAGATTAAACGGAAAATAAAGGATGTACAACTTCGGATAGAAATCCTTCAATTCGACGATTTAGTGTATTAAGTTGGAATTGAAAAGCTCGGAGTTACCTCTTTGCTTGTTAATGATATTTTAATATCTGGTTTTGAATAAAATGAACATCCTACAAGATCAACAGAAATATAATGTCTTATATAGATTTCTTAAAAAGGTAGTACATAAATTATAAAGAAATCATGAAAAAATAATTAGAAATAAAATTAAACGAAATATATAAAAGGTATTTTATTGCTGTTCTCGTTGTTTAATCCGGTGCACGTTTTCAACAAACATTCTTATACAGATCACACGTTCTGAAAAGAACGGTCAGTTTCCTTACAAGTTTTTAAACCATTGAAATATAGCATGTACCACACTTGCAAAACAAGAAAACGATTCTGTTTGAATAAGTAGGTCTCTTTATCAGACGGTGTGCCTCGTCCTGTTAGGTGTTCATCTGGGTTCATTGCCAGTGGTCCTGTGTTGGGTGATGCTTTCATTGTATGCCTCCCTTCCGTGTTGATCTTGTTTTTCATTTCATGCACTATGTGCAAGTCGGCATTTCTCAATTTTACAAAGACTGCTGTTTAAATGCTGTTTTTAGATAGGTTGCTAAGAACTTGACCAAGGACACCATTGTATGTAAAAGAAATTAGCGCAAACTTACTTGACACTTTTCAAAGGTTAATACTAATGCAATTTTATTATATTCCACGAAAATGTGACATCATGTAATTTTCACGACATTCAATTGCACAAGGCGTGTTGACGTTTCTATTACTTACATAACTTACGAACGTACGTGACTTAGTATCTACTAAAAGTAGTTATACATTTTAAAGACATGATAATATCATATTGGGTCTTTTACCAGGGTCTCTACACTTACATGATGAACTATCTACCTCCACAATGTGAAATGCTAAATAAGAAATGGTTAAAATTGTAATGATTTTGGCGATAAATAGTACGCCTTTATTATGTTAAATCCTAGTCCAATTCAAATCAACGAATTTAATCACTTGTGTTAAATGAGTATTTATGCTTTCGTACCGTTAAACTTTATAATAATGTAAATGTTAGCAACACAATTTAACTGAATGACCAAATAACTAATAAAATGACACAATCATGTCATAATAACATTTCATTGTCATTAAACATATAACAATGTGTTTCACTTAGAGAGTGTTTGTAAATATTTTTCTTTTAATTTTGGTTGTAGTTGATTTTCTTTCTACATTTTTTTCTGATGAAAACAGCTTGGTTAAGTAGGACTTTTGTTAGTAAAAATATAGCTATGGAATTTATATTCTCTTATACTTCGAAGAGCATAATATACTACGCAGATTCACCCGAGTGATATGTAAAATACGGTCATGTTTGTTCATATTTTGACTATCATTTTGACATGAATAACAGTGAAATGTCAAAGTCTTTTTATTCTCTTTGCTTACATGATTCATATAGCGCAGACGATGTTCCTATCAATTCTTTTGAAATTTCCCTGGGGATGATCTATCGAACTATTAATTGCTTTTGTTTTAAACAATAAATGACATAAATCATCTAAAAAATAAGCATGAAATATTGAATGTTTCCTCCTTAATTACAGACCGAAATAGAAACAAATATCTTGGACCTATTATCAATTACGTAGTCTGCTATCAGTGCATAAACTATTTCTTACACTATTTATATGAATCGCTATACGCATAATATGAAGTCATTGACCTTTAACATTTTGTTTAAACATAAATAAGCCTGTTTAGTATTATCATTTTTGTCCGATCGATCTAACTTTTTTTTTATAATTTACAACTCCTTTAGTATACGTAATATGACTTTTTTAGCCAGCCAAGCGCTTATTTATTTTAATTGAACCGCTTCAACCTGTAAATATTTATTTTAAACATATCTTTAAGGGGCGGTCATGATCAAGGGTATAGATCGCTGAATCCTGACCGCTTGCCTTCTACCGCTGTAGGTTCGAATCCCGCCTATGACTTTGGATGTAAGGAAACTATCCAGCTAGCTTACGAAACATCGGGAACCTATTCAAGCTCACGATCGTGGCTGAAATAATGCACGGATGGAACACATGAGGTCACCTCCATACGTTTAGCTAGAGAGTCTCCATATGACTTGTTCTGTGATATTGCGACGTTAATATGTTTAAAAAACATAGTTGTAAAAAATGAGTTAAACGATCACTTAAACTAGTATTCCATTAATACTTCAGTTTTCTCGAAAGCACACTTTGCGTTGTTTTTTTTTTCGCCTGAAACTTCTACCAAAGTTAAGGAAGTAGATATTTACGACTATCTAATGTAGGGCTTATGTAGGTCAACACGGAAGTATCGGATAAAAACCCTGTTACAATCATTTTTTTTAATATAATATCTAGAGTTACTGTAGATTTGTTTGAGTAACGTGTTTGCTCAGTCGATAAGCTTTTAAATGGAGATAGAATTGTTTGTCAGTCATAACGTAATGTTTCCTTTTCTGTTGCTTGAATCTTTCAAATTTAAATATTTTTATTTTTCCTTACTTAAATTAAATTGAAGGAGTATTTATTTTCTTCTAAAACCCATATAATGTTTAAATAAAGATATAATTCGTTTTAGTTTTAAATTCATTTTATTTCTGTTCCGACTAAATTCATACTTTATCAGTTTTGTGAAATTTAGAAATACTTGTATAACATATGTACATGCATACAAGACCGATATGTCAAAAAAGAAGCATGTCCAACACTAAAAAGCCTTGCTTATAAATTGCAAATAGCCTAAAATTTTCAAAAGTACAGCTAAAATTGTATAAATATAAGGCTTTATAAAGCTTTGAATACAAAGACATCCCCTCCCAAAAAATGTCAAGATACCCTATTTTTTTTTATTTCATGCGAGATTGAAAAGGGGTCAATTTATGACTTCGACATTTGAATGCATACTATCAAAATGTAAAAAATGCAAATAAAGCTAAGGCATTAAACAATCCATTTTCTCTAGATATTATCGAAAAAGAAAACAAAATATAAATATGCAATTGATTTTAACAAATTTATCTCAATCTAAACAAATAACTGATTAACTGAAGGATTGTACAAGTAGTACATTTAATAGTCACTATACTTCACATGTGTTTTTCGTGGGGATTTTCGCGTAAGTTTAAATTATGAACGTTTAAACAAAAAATAAGATCAACTGATTCTGATTTATTTTTTGTGATCACTTATCGCGAATAACTTCTTACGACTCGGATACTGATATACTGTAAAATTGTTTTATTTAGGGAATGCGCTAAAACACGCACTTTTATTACAATGTGAGATTTGTGAGCTTGATTCGTGATTTTGTTTGCCCTCAAATTAGGGTACACATCACCTTAACAACTTTAAAACAAACCGTATTACTGGCATTTAACGAACCTTAATCAAAGCAATGACAATGTACACACAAGTGACAGAAAAACATTTTAAGAACATTGCCATTTAAACATGTGTCAGAACTTTACATTTGTGATCTTTTAAGATTGTATAATATTTTAGAGCACAAAATAAGTTTAAAAAAATAATACATATTTGTTCGTGGGTATTTGCAGTACTCCGGATCTAGGAGTTTTGTTTACTTTGTTTCCTCCACAACAAATAATCTAATACACAGTTTGAAACGGCTCGACTGGTCTAAGACTGGGTTATCTGATTTATGTTATTTATATTTTCTTAATCAATAAGCTATTATATCATTAGTGAACAGACCTTCACCAACGGACGAATAAAGACGTTAAAAAATAATATGCTATAGCCGCGGATGCTATCAAAGTATTCTTGGACGACAGTTTATTCTTAAAGTCAATATGATATTAAAAGACATTTAAAAGCGTAAGCTAGTCGGGTGACAAATATTTTTCCGTTCAAGTTAATTATCCTTTCCACTTTAAAACAAACTATCTTTGTTTGAGCCATGTACTAAAATAACTGCTACTGTAAGAGAATGTGTTCAATTCTGCAACTTCTGAACCAGATATATTTATGCATAATAGCTGACAGTGTTCTGAAGAAAAAAACAATGAAGAAAGAGACAATCATAATGATGTCAGACATTGTTATGGAATTTGCGTAATGTTCTATTTCAGCCATTTTGTGCCAATTCAACCCGATTTTCTAAAGTTTTGCATGCAAGATTTATGTTCATTTCGTATATTTTTTACAATAGAACATAAATTCTATGAAAATGACAATAATGTTAATATAGATTCATATCATCTGTCAAAATGTTATAAATGAACGATGAGAAATGTGTAAATAACTATTAAATGAAAACTCGTTCCGTTCACGTAAAAAAGGGTCTGTACTGAAATAGTTTATTATTAAGGGATTTCACTTAAAGAAACAAAACACACACACAAATAAATAAATAAATAAATAAATTATAAATAAATTAATTAATAAAAAAACAATGTAGGTACTTTTCGTTTAGATAAATCAATTATGTACACAAATTCAGGTAATTCTATTTTCCCATTTTCTCGCCATAATAATTTTCATATATAAGAATGACCAAAATATTTAAGGCGTTCTTTATTTTGTTAGTTACCATAAGCATGGGTCTTAATTCAATGTGAAACAGTTGATCCGTGTAAGATATCCAAACTCTTATGTTTTAAGCTTTTGGTCTGGCTTAAACATGATCGTCCATAGAAGTGTTATATGCGTCGTAGTTGACCAATACTCCAGCAATTTATTAAATGTTTCTGTTTGTGATACACGTACAGAATATCGTTGTATGTGCCAATACCAGATGGCAGCACATTTTTTGGAATACATTTTGACATTAACTTTACATTGATGTAGAAATTTTGAATATGTATAGAAATGCAATCAAAGATCCTCCGTCAAGATTTAACGCTCAGTATGAATTCTAGATAAGAATATATAAAAAGTTTTCAATTCAGAAGTAAAATATCAAAATAAATGAACAAAAAAAAACAACCCCAAAACAAACAAAAACAACATCAACAAAAACAACAATAATTTCAATGTTTGAAATGTATACAGCATCGGGTATGCAAATATAGGTGCTATATGACACATGAATAAGTGTACATACAACATTATTGGAGTTGTGAAAGGTCAAGGCATGTATCAGTTTTAGTTTTATTTCGTATCTTCATTCTACTTATTTTTGACTTTGTTTCAATTTTTGAATATATGATTCATGAATTGTAGTCAGCCCAAACATTCCAGGAAATGCAAACCACATTTTTTAATCGTTTTGAAAAATAAGACTGTCAATGAATGGCCTTTAACAGTGACAAATGAAGATTTAAAAACGACATTAATAAAGAAAATAATGCTTACACATCATT
The DNA here is from genome assembly GCF_026571515.1 of Ruditapes philippinarum. Taxonomy (NCBI): domain Eukaryota; kingdom Metazoa; phylum Mollusca; class Bivalvia; order Venerida; family Veneridae; genus Ruditapes; species Ruditapes philippinarum. The sequence continues at coordinate 220,235 of NW_026860215.1, forward strand.
CCAATTGACATAAGATGAATGGCAAATTATGTGTTAATGATAAAGCGATGAACAAAGAAGTTTTGAATATTTATGCAAATAATATTATTTTCTTTGAAGTATTGTGCATCTTGCAGCAATTTCTCACAAATAATGACAATTGAATGTCCTATCAATCACTCATATGCAATGATTTTTCTATCATGCAGATTCGAACAAACCAAACTAATGAAGACAATCCAGGATTCTATTCTTTGAAAGCAAAGCGACAATATTGTATTTTCTATTTCTTCAGTGAGCAAATATAAAACTACTAGAATGTCGATTGGTTGATTTTATTAAGACAACCAACGAAAGTACATATATTATATTTTTGTTTAAGATGCCGTAAAGTATTTATGCAGATTATGTTATTTTCCTTGAAGTGTTGCGCATTGCAAGGCAGCAATATTTCATCAAAAGTGACACATAAATGTCATATCAATGAGTCAAATGCATTGACTTTCTATCATGCAGACTTAAACAAACTTAAGTAACGAAGAAAATTCACGATACAACTGCCTGAAATGGACACTATTGTATTATCATTTCCCTTAGCTAGCAGGAATTAAACGGTATTAGACTGCAGATATACTTGTACAATGCGTTAATATCAAACAATCTTTATTTTAAAATAACTGATAACATGGTGTCAATACACAAAATAGAAATAAGAGACAATGACTTATAACTTGTCTTTATAACGATATTGCAAACTTGTGGGGTTTTTTTGTTGTTGTTGTTGTTTGTCTTTTAATTAAAGGTAGTTTAAGAAAGTACAGTAACTGTTGCCGTTCAAAAATATAATGACCATTAATTAGTTGGCTATTAAAAAGAATCAAATACAACAACAAACGAAAGTCAACAACAACATTGTCAATAACGTGTATTGTACAACATGTATGCATATCACAAGTGTATATATGTATACTTTAGGCAACATTCTCTTTCTTTAATTTAAAATATTTGCTACGCCGGTATTCATTTTGATGTAAGGAAGTGTTTATAGTCACTTATAATAATCACTTTTCAAAATCAATTTATCTATTACTGATGCAAATGCTTTTAACCGACATATTGTCCTCTGTAAACAAAGAGACTATAATTCCATAAAAGCTCTCACAGTTTCTCTTCCTTTCCTTTTTCTGACTTATGAAAAAGATAAGATAGCTCTCTTTAATGTTTTACATATATGGTGAAATATGCCACGAAATGATAATGTAAGGTACAGAAGGGGATGGCTCTTCGACCCCACTGCACCAATTACAGGGAAAATAAATGGGCAACCTATGTTGCTGAAAATTTAAAAAAAAAAGATAAGATAGCTCATTCTTTGTTCTTTGCTTGCTTTACGTATAATATATGTTTGTTTTTTCTTATAAGCTCTCTCTACATGATTGTAACGAAATATATTAAAAACACTGAAACATTCGGATGAAACAAGCCATAGAAGTAATTAACCTTGAGCTCTGATTTAAATCAGATCATAATTTACTAGAAAGTCACATCATCGTAACTAGAGATAAAAAACTTTAATATCACAGTGAAATCCGCACGAAGAGGACAAACGAAATTGCTTAAAGCTATGTTCTCACCGCCGATCAGATCAACTCGATCGTCCCGATCTAATTAATTCCCTGATGAAGCCCGACCAAACTGCATTAGATACACATTCACGACCTCAAGTCGACCATGTTAACGACTTCTTCTCGACGACAACCCGACCAACATCCCGACTTCTTCTCAATCACCTAGACCTATACGCGAATCATACACGATCTCAACTAGACTAACTGGACATTTGCTCGATCGTTGCCAGATTTCCACCCGAACAGATCGGACAATGCTCGAGTAGAAGTCGACATGATGGTGTACAGATCGGGTAAGAGATGTATACCCGATGTATACCCGACCAAACTAGATCGTTACACGACTTATTCTCGATCAACTAGATCTTCTACTCGATCACTATACGATCGCTTCTCGACGTCTTATCTACTCGATCGCTACTCGAATATTTTTGACATGTCAAAAAAATTCGGGTAGGAAGCCCGAGCCATGCCGACCAAGGTAGACCGCTCCGACCAACCCCGATCTCGCGTGCAGACCGAGCTAGACCGGTACCCGATCGCTTCATCGTGCTTGATCGAGTTGATCTGATCGGCGTTGAGAACACAACATAACTGATAAACGCGTCATGAATAGTTATTTGAGACTATTTCTGACTACATCTGAACTTACAAATCAACAAGCATACGCAAAAAAATCAAACAACAGCAACAGCAACAATAGACATTAGTTAAGAACAGTAACCTCTGATTTTCCAGCTTGGTTTTAAAATATCCGTCCGTATTCCAGCAAAACAGTCGGCTTTTTGAGGGTTGGGGGCATTCGTACAATATGGACACATTTCTCACTTCACATGAGACAATTTGCTTATCAATTCACTTGAAATTTCCCAGAAGATGATCTTCAAAAATATTCGTTGTTTTTGTCTAAGGCATTACGACGAGATAAGTCAAGTAACAAAATTACCCTTTATCTTGCTCAATAATGTAACGTCAGATAATAATGTAAGAACTAGTCACGTATTCAATTTTTAATCATTTTGAATTAAGCCAGAAAAATCTGAAACCGTAAAAAAACAAAGTGACAATAAAAATATTGCAAAAGACGTAATATCACGCAAAATGGAAAAGGAAATTGTAACTTCAGTTTTTTTATGTGTAATTATTAAATAATTGAAAAAATAAATATTAATTCTCAGGGGCATTATTGACTGAGAATAATTAGTATGCTAACAAATGTAACTGATTTATTAGACGGTAGACAAGTCAAGTGAATCACCGTAGACATAATAAAATAATATCCAACAAAATTGTTATCCTCACACCGAACCAGCCAGTTTTATTATGAGGCAAGCAAACCAAACCTAGTACCATTCAAATATCAACCTTTCTGTATACCTGTATAAAGAATAGTATAATAGTAAATCCGGGTTTATGTTGAAACTGTAAAAATATAGCAGTGATAAGTTTATTATGTTTAACCAATAAAGACCAAAGACTACGTTTTGATTGGATTGCTAAATAATGTTTTAGGTTATTCATGTTTTTACATATTAAGATATAGAAAATGTAACAATCTATTTTAGCCTCCTTTTGGTATATAGGAATTGAAATAAACGTTGCCTAAACATTAAACTTTATCAAGTCCATATTATTTGTGCGTTTAAATAGTTTACAAATAAGACACAACCTGAGTAGAACATTTCGTTAGCTTAATAACTAAAATCATAAAAGTAAATTAATTTGTTTTTCAGACGCTATTGAATGTATTCCGTGTGTAAAAGAACGTCGTAAAATTTCCATTTTAGTTTTAGATTGACTTAAAAGCGCTTTCTAAATTAATAAATACTCCATGTGGATTTTCTTCCATATATATCCGTATTGATTTTCCTAGATATATAAGTGAGTTATCAAAGTAAAAGTATTATTCATGAAAAATAAAGATTAAATGAACTACTGAATAACAACGTTCAAACACGACTTCAACTTAAAAGGTTTTGTATGATAGCATTCGAGCAAGGTATTTGATAATTCACTTAGCTTTCAACAACAACTTGAAATATGATTAGACAATATGATATCCAACGACAGCTTGTGTCATTTTATGATGATTTGAGAAAAAAGAGGAAAGAGAATACTGTGCAACTGGTAACTAAAAATTCATAAGGTCTGGCGATTTATGTAGCACTATTTCATATACTTTATCAGTACAAAAAAGAAAGAGATTTTACTGATGCAAAAATATCTAACAATAAAATTTTTATGCACTATTTTAAATGATTGTTATCATCTTATTTCTTCTTTTTTTCTTTACCTTAGTGACAAAAAAACTGAGTGGAATGGCTAAATATAATACAAAATATATATAAAACATACAATATAACGCGGAAGAATACTTTAATTAATCTCCATCATTTTGTCTTGCCGTCATGTTTGAATTAAAATAATACCTGTCTGAGTGGGGTAATTTAGCTAAATAACACCTTTTTCATGTGAAGTAGTTATCCAGCTAGTTTACAGAATAGCTCTGTAGGTGCCCGATCGTGTCTGAAAGAAAATAGAGGGACACCTGAGGAATTTTGAGACAAATAAAGCCAGCGAGTCGCTATATCACATCTACTGTGTTACTGAGACAACCAAAACATACGACGTCAATGGTCACTTTAAGAGCATCAAACCCGAAACCGGTATTTAATTACCTGAGTTAAACCAATGAGATTTATAAATGAACAATAAAAAGAAGGACAATGTGCGAACAATTAACTCAGTATTGACCCTCTATTACTACATAAAAGCATTTTTAAGAAATTTCTATTTTGTGCCATATTCTACTGATGATGAATGTATGTAATTGTATAATAAAGAAACAGATCTTCTTTACAAATTATAAAATCCAGTTGACTGTGCATTTTGTATTTTTATAGTAATAAATTTTGATTCTAGCTAGGTCTTTGACAACTCAATTAATTTTCAATTACAACTTGAAATGTTAATAGAGCATGTAATAGCCAACGAAAGCTTGTGTCTTTTTATAAAAAAAATGAGAAAAAGAGGGGAAAAGAACTATGCAAATAGGCACCAACTTAAAGTTTGAAAAGTCTGTTGATTTATATAGAAGTATGTATACTTTAACAGTACAACAAGAAATATACCAAATTCCAATAGGACTTAAATTTGTCACTACACACAAAAGTTTTGTTTGATATTTCTTTTTCCGTCCCTATTATGCTTTTGTTCTATGTAAATAAAAAACGTATCAAAAGAACTATTTTTTTTACATTTCTATTTATCTATTTTAAATCAAACAATGTATTTTATTTTGAAAATTTATTCATCATACATAACCAGCAGAATGACCTTATCCTTAGCATGAAATTCAAAAATGCACATAAATGATCTCATTTTAAAGCATAAAAAACTCATTCAACATGGCTATGATTAAATATGTGATTATCTTACACCAATGTAAACTCTTTGAAATTTTGTCTGCAATTGAACCTCAACTTGTAGAAATATTGATGCAATAATAGCGAACAATAAACAAATGTAAACTTTCTTTAAAATTATTATTTGTTAACAGTACCATAGCGGTATGAGGCTTTTGAGAGGAACGGCGAAATATGAAAATATAGTAAAAACCTGTTACGAATAAAAAAAATCTGCTTGAATAATAGCGTAAAAGATCTGCATCATTTTGTCATACTGTCATGTTAGAATCGCAATAGTACCTGTTTGAGCAGTGTTTATTAGATGCATAACATCTGTATCATTTGAATTAGCTATCCAGTTTAAGAACGGCTTCATCAGTTGCCCGATCGTGTGTGAACGTGCATAGAGGGGCACTAGAGGTCTTTCGCGACCAATAAATCAGAAAGTCGCTATATTCCCTCTACTGTGTTAGTGAGACAACCAAAACCTACGACGTCCATGGTCAATGTCAGAGCATCGAAACCGGTATTTAAAGACCTGATAAAAACTGATGGGATCTTATGTATAATCTCCTATACGAATATAAAGGTTAAAGAACAGAGATATATACAAGCATTCAGAAGTTAATTAATATACTCATGAACATTTTATATGATAAGCCCGTCTTGCAGATAACAAAAGCATTTATCGTGTTATTAAATATATGTTCATGTGCATAGTTAGTATGGAACACCACAATGTAAATCTTGATTGAAATATGCTTCTTACACATTTGCTCTATATTTGCATGTTTTTATTAAAATATAAAAACCTGAAACACGCTGCTGAGATGAAACTTATAATGATAAGTAATATAATTTCAATTGGACACATGACAGAAACAAAAGCTGTACAAATATCGTTGACAAAATATATATTTTTTTTAAATTAATTACGGTTTTATATTTTTATATAGTCGGCGCCTTGTCCGTCTGTCCGTCCGTCCGTCTGTCCGTCCGTTGTCTTGTCCGAAGCATAACTTGAAAACCCTTGGAGATAATTTGTTTAAACTTCATACAGTGGTAGAGGGCATTGAGGGGGAGTGCAGTGTCAAAGAACCATAACTCTATTTTGCCCGGTTTTTGAATTATCTCCCCTGATAGAAAAATCTTGTCCGGGACATAACTCTAAAACTGTAAGAGATATCAACATGAAACTTTGTAGGTGAATATATCTCATTGGATAGATGTGCAGTGCATAAGAACGATAACTCTTTTGTCCTAATTTTGGAGTTATTGCCCTTTGTTAATTTGAACACTTTGAACTTTGTCCGGAGCATAATTCTAAAACTATAAGAGATATCAAAATGAAACATTGTAGGTAGATAGATCTTATTGAGTAGAAGTGCAGTGCAAAAGAACCATAACTCTATTAAGCCTCATTTTTGAATTATCTCCCCTTATAGAAAAATCTTGTCCGGGACATAACTCTAAAACTATAAGAGATATCAACATGAAACTTTGAAGGTGAATACATCTCAATCGGTAGATGTGCAGTGCATAAGAACAATAACTCTTTTTGTCCTAATTTTGGAGTTATTGCCCTTTGTTAATTTTAACACTTTGAACGGAACATAACTCTTAAACCATAAGCGATATCAAAATGAAACATTGTAGGTAGATAGATCTCATTGAGTAGAAGTGCAGTGCAAAAGAACCATAACTCTGTTAAGCCTCATTTTTGAATTATTTCCCCTTTTAGAAAAATCTTGTCCAGGACATAGCTGTAAAACTATAAGAGATATCAACATGAAACTTTGTAGGTAGATATATCTCAATGGGTAGATGTGCGTGCACAAAAATCATAACTCTGCATTGCCTAATTCTGGAGTTATTGCCCTTTGTTTGTATTTACTTTTTGAAGTTGTCCGGGATATAACTTTGAAAATGTAAGAGATATCAACAAGAAACTTTGTAGGTTGATAGGTCACATTGATTAGAAGTGCAATGCAAAGAACAGTAACTTTTCCATTCCTAAGTTTGAAATTATTGCACTTTGAACTTTTCCACGGACATAACTCTGAAACTACAAGAGGTGTGCTTTCCTGTGTCAAAAACCTATTCGGGGAGCATCACCAGGCTCTTGTTTGAAACTATGTTTGATAAATTTCGTTATATGTGGTGTTAAATTATTTTTGTTTTTGTTTTTATCTATAAATCAAGATTTAACATTCACAGGACTGCTTTTTTAATTTATTTCTTTTCATTTTGCCTTTTTTTGTATTATCTTTATATGCACGTGATTAAGTTAATTCGTTTAAATGAAATATTTTTTTTTTACAGTGAACGCGTAGTTAGGAATTTCGATTTCACAATAATATCAAAAATAGAATATACACAAACATTTCCTACTAAATACCAAGAATCACTAAATGAATATCCAATATGACCAACATGTTCTAAATAAAGGAATGTCTTTGAGAATGTCCAATAAAATTTCGAAAAGCATTTTCTTTAAAAAGCACATTTGTAAAATATGATAAACAAGATCAACAAGGAAAGGCGGCGTTCAATGAACACAACCCCACACGAGGCAGCAACAAGAAAACATTACGAATTTTACACGGAAGTTGTTCCTCTAAATGCAGAAACTGTAAAAATGGAAGTCACTAGACTATCATTAATATATGTTCAATTAACGATTTCAGAAAGACAATCCTGCGGCGAATAATAGGAATGTGTCTCCAGTTTGTGAATATGCAATAATGAAATATGTATTTAATAATTAAGATATGAGAACCCGTCTCTAACATTCCAAGTTACTCGTACTAGATGACAGTCTGTAGATGTAACATTGTTAACTGAGAAAAAAAGTAGAACGTTACCCTAAAGGATTCTCAAAGATATGAACTTAACAATAACAAGACCTTGTGCTTTGTCATAGGAAAATTATCAAGCCAGAAAATGACAGAAAAATATCAAATCAGTGATTTGATAAATAGACTTTGACCTGTTTTTATGACGTGAATCAACCACTCATATTGTTATCATATATAAAAAGAAACGTGTGGTAGAAGGACATATGGACAGTGTCTTATTACTTTGTCTGGAAAAGAATTTAGATAAAATAGCTTAATCTATCTAATTCATTCATCATTAATTTAAAAAGACAAAGTTAACAATTCAAAATGATGTTTTCTGCTGCAGGTATCTTAGTAATTTAAGGGTAGACCCTTTTGCTTCCTGAAATGCATTCAGTTTTTTACTTTTAGGTAACTTTATATCTATTCAAATTTTCAAGATTGTGTTAACATTAACAATGCGTTATCTTCGACGTGTCTGTACGTACTGACCTTTCTTACCTACATTGCAATTGCCTATAAATTCTAAATTACTGAAACAAATGAACTTCTGCTTGAGTAAAACTCTATTTTAAGATGAGTTTCAAAAATATTTTGTCCATAAATTAAAGCTATTGATAATCTTAATTGCTTTAACCGTTCATTCTCTTGCACCCAATACCCGTTACCTTATATGTATCCGTCCCTCTCTGTGAATCAAAAACAGCCTGCGGGTGATATGCATACATTTCTAAGCAGTTTGCTGATTGAATGAAATAGATTTGATCTTATATTGGGTTTTCTAAGCAGGAGAATCTTGTAGGAAGAGATGTGGTATCGTTTATTAGACAGCCTACCAGTTTGAAAGCTTCATTCATACTATTCTTAACAGCGTTGCATTGGATATATAGGAATTAATTTTAATATATCAATTTAATGGTATTTTTTAAAACTATGTGTATTGGAATCATGTTTTACACTTTTACAATGATTGCTTGAAAATTAGGCGAAACAATGACTTTTGTTTGTAAATAAATATAATTGCTAACTACAGTAAAATATCACTATGTGTAATTTAATTTTGAAACTGTTACAATGTTTTGTTATTTTAAACAAGGATTAAAATTTTCTCAAGGTGACTGTAAAGTACGAACATTTAAATGAAATATGGCCATTTATTAAGTTATATATACGCTTGGAAAAGAGTATTTGAAACTAATGATAACAACATTTATGCATCTATAAGTGTTTATCATTTACGGAAGTTATATAAAACTACTTTTGACGAACAAGGTTTGTAAAAACATTTTTAATCATTTTTGAAATGTACACTCTGATATTTATACTACTATTTTATTGCTTAAAGTTTTGAAACAAGAACAAACATAATTTGCACATTGAAATGATTTAAATAGATAGTGTATCAATCTCAATGGAATAAATAATATTTTGTTTGAGAGCGTGTTTGTAAATCACGAGAATACGGAATAATTCAATCTTATCACAAACATTTGAATTATTTTGTTGAAAAAAGTGTTTGTTTGTTTGTTCAAATTACAATTGTGGTACGGAAAAAAATAAATAAGGTACCTTCCCCTTGGTGTTTAAAATGGCTGAACAATAAAACGTAACAACTAAGTTAAATTCGTCGGGTGGATAACATGTAGAGCTAATTATTCTACAATACTAGTAAAATAATAATATTTAATTCAAAAGTATATATCACTTTTAAACTATATATAATACAACGAATGTTTATTCATGCACTACGTAAAGCACGACCGATGTTTCAGTAAATAGTGTCTTGTATTAGAGTAAAATACGGTTTACAAATCATGCAAAACACAAGGAGTTCTATAGATGTCTAAAAATAAAACAATGATAGATATATGCATCAGCAGATGAAGAATTTATAATGCCGCCCCTCATTGACACGTTAAAGTAGTAACTTATAATACCTAATAAGACCTAATAAATCTTCTCGAAATACATAAATCCAGGAGGGAGAATAATTTGATACCATCTTTAAATAAGCCGAATTGAAATGCATTATACCGTAATCAATGTTCGAACCGTTCCTGTTTTCTACTTTTAACTAATATCTTATTAATCTGTTTGAGATAATAACTATTTACCTCAATGACAATAGCTTAAAATCAGAAGCATTCAGATGGCAGGTGTGCCCATAACATGACAGTACGATATAGTTTAGTTAAATATCACCTGGAAACATGTATAAACTTATCTGCTTCGCATTTCCGACAATTATCAATCTTATGCCGTTCATCTGTAATATTTTTAGCTTTAATTACATTTCTAGCATTGATAATTAAGTGAAACATCTTGTTAATACACATGATAATAAATTTACTTTTGTTTTATATACTATCTAGTTACATAAGTTTATATAATATTTATCCAAAGATGGCAACAAAAAATAAATACAAAGCGAGCTTTACAGAATGCAGCCCGGCATAAATCAGCTATGTCGTCAAACCACCGAATTCTAAGTTGCGTTTTACTATTTCGTGTTTCGCAAAAACAGAACAGTAATCAATACAGGTACATTGTCGCCAAACTCTTTTATATAACCGAGTAAAATGTGTTCCGAAATCATGCCGCTCTTTTTACTTCGAAACAACTCACCGAGTATTCAAAATTAGAATTTATCCGAAGAAATAGATGATAACAAAACTATTCTGCCTAAACAAATCTTCCCAAACTGCAAACAGTCCTGTTATAATGAATACATGAATTTTAATGTTCGATGTCGTATCAAACATATATGTTATTTAGTTGAAAGATTTCTCAAAATAACATTTTAATTTTATTTTCTGATTCATTGGCGTAAATAAAGTGTATTTGTATCATAGTTTGGGGACCTTTCTGTTGAAAATGTGTCAGAGTTAAATTGTATACATATACATGAACAGTGCGTTAACGGGAGTGCAGGTATTAGTTACCCGCACTCCAGAGCATGCTCTTTGATTGGTTCATTTTTGCTGGGGTTTACATATAGTGGCGGCAGAGAGAGTGGAAGCGACAGAAATATCATATTCAGATGCTCGTTTATTGGTTACTTGTTTTCTGGGGTTTCATATTGTGACAACAGGGAACGTGTTTTTATGTTTGACTATGATACAAAAAAGAAAGAACATCAAAACACTCGACAATCTGATTTATACTCGGGGGCTACGCCTCCTCGTACAACTCAGATAGCCTCGTGTTTCGATGCTCTTTCTATTACTTATTTTACCGTCTATTAACACAATATGATCGTTTCGCACCGATTTTGATAGAATAAAATACTGTTTATAGTTTTGTTATAATGTTTCATACTGATAAATAACTTTTCAAACAACTTAGCTTGAGGACAACTATTGCTCTATGCTTATGTTTTTTTACGCAGAGGATGGTGGTTCTTATCTAAATATGTGCATTTTTATATACATTTAAACATTTTTTCACATGAAAGAAACAATTAAATCAAAATTCAATCAATTTGTTTTCCCTATTTCAGTATACCACCATACAAACAGAATGGCTTGTTTGAACGGTACGAATGAGTCTTGCAGTGTCGGTGCAAACATTTCCTATTACAACGGTAATTTTGTACACATGTTCTGCTGTATAACTTAAAGGGTATACCTAATTATGGGGTGTAAAGAGCAAATATAAACATTAAACTCTTTTGTTTATTATCGTAAAGTCAGTGGTGTTATTCAACAAACATTAATATTGATTTAAACAAAATAAATGTTTCGGAACAAAAAAATAACAACTGCTTTTGTGTATGATCATTTTATCCGCTGGGCAGTGATTGCTTGCACGCACCATTCGCTCTTTTTAAATACATAGATATAGTTCTTCGATAAAGATTTTTGGACATTTCTTATTGCACATTTCAAAATTATTTTGTAAACTGCAGCTGTAGGCAGGAGATATATTTAAACTATACACTTTTAAAAATACGCTAGCAAAATGAATAATAATTATAATATTTTGAAACTTTATGCTCCTTTTTGTTTTTTCCGATTCGTGATTTGAAGCCGGAGCTTGAAATCGGTTGCAATAATTTTAATTACGAAATTTGTGTTATTTTTTATATATTTTTATTTTCATATTTCAGATATGGAAGGTCCATTAATATCCGAGTGGGGATTCTGGGTAAAATTTATATCAACACCAATTGTTGTTTTCGTGGGAGTAATTGGTAACAGCTTATCAATTATGGTGATGAAAACAAAGCCTTTGCGTCAAAAGTCATATTCTCATTTTTTATGTGCTCTTGCAGTGTTTGACACAATGTCACTGATCATCCGCCAGGTGGAATGTGTAGATGAATACTTTGTATCACACAAAGCTAAACCTGGGATATTTCAAAATTTTGATGACTCTAGTTGTAAATTATACAATTATATGTCACATGTCATCACAATGATGAGTTCGTGGCTTGTTGTTTTTATGGCTCTTGAAAGGCTGATAGCTGTGTGTTTTCCATTCAAAAATGCAGCAATTCGTAAGCAAACAGGAGCCCTTACTGCAATTGTTATTCTGATAATTGTTGTTCTTTTCAGCCAGTCATTCCGTTTTATTATGATTGAACATCTTGTATATGATCCCTACTTCAACATATGGGACTGTCTAGCTGGCGAGGATTATCTTGCACTGTATACAAGTCTTGACGTGTATTTCTTTCAGTGGGGTCTGATTTTTGTGATACCGTTGATCTTAATAATCACGTGTAACAGTATGGTGATTTACCAAATATTTAAAGTAAAGAAAGCTGTAAGCAAAGATGAAAGAAGTCTAACACGAAGGGAGGGCGGCGGTAGAGGGAGAAAAAATCGAAGCACAGTGATGCTGTTGACAGTGACCTTCACATATATATTGACACTCCTGCCATTGTTTACACTCAGTATGGTCATGGATTTGACAATTAAATTTGGAAATATGGACACAGTAAGAAATGTATACCTTACATTGACGCCATATATTGACGTCTGTGCCGCGATTTCGTTATTGAATTATGCTGTAAACTTTTTCATTTATGTTTTATCTGGGAAACGGTTTCGATGTGAACTTGAACGACTTATAAGAAAGCGAAATACTAGTGTTAAAAGAACGTTTACTGCAAGAAGTACACGGGAGGAGTTATTCCGAATGTAGGTAGCTAGAAGAGTCTGCTATCTTATTTGTGAGATATGACAAATTTGTGTATACGACATAATTGATTAACTGAACACGAAAACAATCAATTTATCGCAGAAAGTATATACACTTTTGTGAAATTCCATTTAATGTTGAGAGGAATTGATTCAAAAGCTAATGACATTAAATGTTTTATAGTTATAAGTATATGATCAATAACGTCTTGGTTTTCGAGTATTATGCAAATAGTGTACTATGACCTTATTTCAAATTAGAATAAAGTTTCCTTATACATGCATGCATATTTTTTGTAAATATCAAAAAAATCAAAATTGAGAGGTCAAATTGTTCTGTATTAAAAAAAAAGACAATAGAAGAATAATTTATTACTTGTTTCGCTCTATTCAAAATGTCAATTTATTTTTTGGCTTTTAAGCTTTTTGTTGAAATCAATAATAATGTGTTTTAAATTGTTATGTTTTAATGGCATGAATAACAATAAAAATAATTATAATAATAATGAAATAAAATACAAGAAATTGTAATCAATTGTCAATCATTTTCCTACATTTTAGACTTTTGTGACATTATATGAATGAATAATTTTATTGAACAAAAGGCAAATGTCTGTGAGTACATATAAGAAACAGCTTCGTAACTGCTTTTAAATCTCTCAAAAACCTCCCAACGCATTAACAAAAATAAAAAAAAAATAATAAACGTTACTGGGGAAATGTTACGAGGCAGGAAATAATCAATAGCATGTCAGCTTAATACGTGTATACGTATATACACCCCAGCAAAGCTATTCAAAATAGGAAGACAAATTTAAATAACTGTTACCTTCCATTTTGATTAAGTTCAACTGTAATATACGATGTCGTACTTTGGCAAGTTAAATGACAACTATTGACATGCAATACTTTGTCCGATACGTCTTGTATCGCACTCCTATATTTTTATAGATAAAGAAACGAGATTTTACATTCCCGAATGAAACATTTGGGGCTATTCAACCTTAAGTTGTCGCATGCATAACTTTATCCTTGGGAGGATCAAGGTGTAAAAAACATTATTTACCTTCACTGGCGCATGTTTCTTTCGGGAAGTGTAGCTTATTTATTGTACCAGTGACTATAGTGAGAGTTCTTCAATAAAATGTTATATGTCGCAATTTATCTATTTACAAAAGCAGTGCCCTCAACTACTTTCAGCGTGGATAATATAGAGTTTTTTTAGATATAAACGGACCGTAGTTCTGTCAAAATCTACATTAGAGTTATGGGCCTTGGACTGTGACCTCCTATGAATCTCTAGCTATAGAGATATCAACATGCACGAAAATAGTTAACCACAGTGTGGCGACGACACCGACGCCTGGGTGACTACAATAGCTCTCCCTATTCTTTAAGAAGTCTAGTTACAACAAGAGATTCAGTCAATCTTAAATGTTAACAAGTGATAATTTAACTGTCTCAAACAGGAGACCATAAAAACGGTCGAACAATAAAAAACATGACATTCACTGGCCCACAGCCCTACCAAAATAAGTAAATAAAAACTGCGTTAAGAAGGTGGATAAGAAACCTACCAAGTTTGAGGTCCAAAACGTTATTCATATAACAGCGGGAAAATAAAAGGTAATTGTCTTTACCTTACAAAATACATGTATGAAAGTGCATAACTTTTTGGCCTCTTTGGTTTCAATCTTTGCTGTGCAGAACGTGGAATGAGAAAGCAGCAACCAATACTATAGACGGCGTGCTCGTCCGTAATTCATGAAATTTATAACTTTTCTGTTTATTAATTAACTGAAAAAAAGTTCAATTAATTGATTTTTTGTTTGTTTCCAAATGCATGTAAGGAATATTATATTGCAGTAGCAGGAAGTACAGTATTGTTTAACGTGATGAGCATTCTAGAACTTGACGACAAATCACTGAGAATAAACAACGTAGCGGTGAAAAGTATACAAATGCAATTTCTTGCATACTCAATGCAAATGCAGATATTCGTCTACGGAAAGTAAACATGTTTAGTGATTCTTTAATTCTCTTTAATGTATTAACAGATAATCACGTGAGCACGCGTCGATGTTCATGAGCAAATAAACTGCTTACTGCAATGTCGGCACAGGTAATCTTGCTATCAAAACAGACCTGTCAAAATCAGTGAAATTGCACTAGCACGTGTAAAGGTTGACCACACATTATCCGATGAACAAATAATAAAACGATGTATTACCGAATTAGACGACTTATATTTTGTGCACTGTTTAATGGATACCGGACTTGTTACTTTATACTTCACAACAGCAGGTGTCAGTGATGTGTGGCAGCTGTAAAAAGGTGCCCGTACTTCACATCAGTGTTTTTTTATTTTTCACCTCCGTCGGGATCATTGATACCAAAACTTTTAATTCTTAAAAATTGAGTACCACTCAAGCCGGTGCTAGGGGCATTGGGAATGATGCATTTCTTTCATTATGCCTCATGTAAATCAAACCGAGTCTGCAATTTTCATGTAATGTTGTTGTGATTATTGCCTCCGAAGGAAAATACATTACTCCTAATCTTGCTGGCACTGATTTAAAAAAAGCATTATCTCCTATATCAGCAAATGGTATTCATCGAAAATATAAGCATCAACCCTGTATTATAAGAACTGTAAAGAAGAAAAAGCGTTTCATTAGAATGAAGTACCGTACAAATGATTTCTAAATAAAAATAATGCTTTTGATGCTTTCCGTCAGCGTGATCAAAAACGTTGGTTTGTGTGTGTTTGTATATTATTGTTATAAGGTAAAAAAAAGTCTAAAGTGTTTAAAACTCTGATATCGAGACTAGGAACATTGCTACATTTTTCATGATTACACCTGATGAAAATATAAATATAAGAATTAGAAAAATATGTAAAATCAAATCTTACATTAACTTCAATATCAAATGATAATTACCACGATTTTCTTTTATCCGGTTTTCTCTACGTTCATAGTGTTTAATTGTTCGACGCAGATAAGCATTAAGCGTTGTATTCATCATTTCGTAAACAAGTCTAAGCCTTGATGCCTTTTGGACCAAAACACTGTTTATTGTTATACTCCAATTACTTCAATGATTGGAGACGTTTATATCATTAAAAAAAAACATAATTCATTACAAACATTTAATATTACCTAATTTATATTACAAATTCGTGTTTCATAAATCATAACTTAAACAAGAACTTTTTTAAATTAGTACATTTATGTTTTTTGAAATATATTTATTCAAATTGCTCATACTGCTTTTGATTAAGGAAATTCCCCTCGTTTTATAGTTTGTTGACCTAACATTTTATTAGATTTTTTCCCGACGAAATAACCATTTTTGTTATTGTACATTGAACACTTGTTTCACGTTCCCTCGCTGTAAATTGACACATGAGAAGAACATTTATTTTATCACTGTTATAACGTAAAAGCTATAAAATTTAAGAGCGTTGTTTAATTATGCTTTTTATGTAATTCTATTTGAAGTATTAAAATAATGGTTCCGATCTTATTTATTATAAGAGTTTATCGTGTTTAAAGTTTGTCCTTAAGCTAGATCAATTTACTTTCTCAGAAGGACATGTTAAGATAACATGACAACATCACACTTTTATAAGTACCAGAGGGGAAATCAACAAACATTATGAAAGCCTGGAGTAAACAAATCAAATAAAATATAAAAATCAGAAGCAATTTACTTCAGTATATTTTCGCACCCGGCCTTTATATCATGAAACAAAATAAGTTCAGTCATATACTTTCAACAGACACAGTTTAATCGTTCCAGTAATAACTGTTCCCCTGAGAGCCATCGAAAGTTTATCACTGACACTTCATCTTCCTCTGTAACCAAACAAAAACATTACCAAGAAAATACTATATAAATATAGACTTTATCTTATACAGTAAATGTAGGAAAATATCGTACCTTGGCTGGGTAAATTAATGGATGCAACTTAATGTATAGAATGCCCACCCATGAAAAAACAAACACAAAAAAACAACAACAAAAACAAGAATGTGTTATGATATTAATATCAGAATGGCAATCCTACAAAAAACATGCGTCTCGCCGAATGTTAAAAATCGCACCTGTCAACCGTCTGTAAAAAAAGATGACAATTACGGACTATGTATTTCTTCAAAAATGGGGAAACTCATCTCTTTGACCCCGACTTGCTTGACTGTAAATGAAGACGACTAAATACAGGAATGTTTAAAACTAGAACAATACCTTCATAATTTATAAAAATATGTCGTTAACGATACAATCATTTTCATAACATACTAACTGAAAAGGCATAAAATATCAGTTCGCAATTATTGAGATAAATATGTTCCCAGGACAAGAATAAATCAGTCATGTTTTTTTCTTTACAAAAAGCTGCTTTGGAGTATTAAATGATTGGATTGTTCTTCATTTCTCCATATGTATCTAACGAACTGTCAAATATAAATCAAAATAATTATTGTTGTTTTATTTAAAATGACTGTAACCGGTTTAATATTCTGTAGAATTTTGGATAGAGAAATTGACTTAGAAGTGGTAACATCATTTATTCTTATAAGATCTGAATTTGTTTATGATAGTATTGTTTTAAATTGAGCAATTGCAATTTAAGTTGTAGCAATACATTTAAGTCATAAATTAAGTTTATATTATATAAATATCTTATTTTTGTCGGGGGAAAGAAGAGCATAATTTGTTAATTATATTTAAATTTTTCATTCGATTTAATAATGTTCATGAACATATTTTAGTCAATTTTGCACAATAATGAAATTTATCTTTCTTTCATACCAAATCAACGAGTTTGATCTTAAGCAGCAGCGTTTGTTTGTTCCATGTTAAAATTTCACGGTCACTTTGATTGCACGAACCTTCCGCCAATTATTGTTTTCTCGAAACCTTCTAGGAATACAGTACCACAGACAGGTTGTAATTAATTAATCTATTTTTCGTCATTTCTTAACTCTTTTTATTTATTTATTTATTTTTTCAAATACTCAAAATTGCATTTTCACGCCGACAATGATAGGCACATTTGAAGAGAACTGCATAATTGCTTTGATTTTCTTTAGACATATTCAGGTTCACTTCAGACATAACAATTCAAATATTCCAATGTTTTTTGTTACAGTTTCTGTTATAATTGCTGTTTCAAGAGACCACCAACATAAGCGTACTTGCAGTTGATAATAAACTAAGCCTCATGGAACTAATTACTCTTTCTGTGATGGGGTCACTATTTCATATTACAATATTAATATTATCTAAAATTTTCTAAAATCTGAAAGTGAAACCATAAATGCGTAATTAATTAATACCTTGAAGTAAAAATATGATAAACAAGATCAACAAGGAAAGGCGGCGTTCAATGAACGCAACACCAATACGACCCAGCAACAAGAATCAGTGGAAATGAGCCCAGGCGGACCCTAAACAAACAAGACTGTTTTAATGTGGTTTTCGATTTGTATCTTTTCATATATTTTTGATAAGAAGTTAATGCTTTAATTGTTTTTTTTATATACAAAGCCAAAATAAGGGGTAATAATTATTACTTACCATGATTTGCTGTTGGATCGATCGAACAAAATGTCAATGCCAATGTTCATTGGATGTAACAATTATATGTTTCTTTTTTCTATCTAATGAAATATTTTCTCCATTGATCGAATAAACTTTTTTCCAGCTAGGTGTTCTACTTTGATTTTACTTTCGTTAGATCGATCGAACATTTTTCGATTCTGGTTTTAGAGAGAAATTGTCAAAAAAATAACAATAACTTCAATTGTTATTTTGACAATTGTTGCATTTCAGCAAAAAATCTGGTGACAATGTGATCCCTCGGAAGCATTAATCACAACAAAATTACATGAAAATTGCATTTGATTGAGTCTGTACATGAGAGATAATGAATATGTGCAACATCCCTACAGCTTGAGCTGTACTCAATTCTCAACACTTAATAGTGCTGGCATCAATGATCCCGAAGGATCAGAAAAATATAACAACATTTTCTGTACCTTTTGATTGAAGATTTTTTTCATATGATATCAACTTCAACATATCGGAATATATGCCTGGCGAGGATTATGTTGAACTGTATACAAGTATTCGTGCGTATTTCTTCAAACGGGGTTTGAATTTTTGATACTGCTGATGCTTATTATCACTTGTAACAGTATGGTTTATTTATTTAAATTGAAGATTACTATTAAGAAAGGTGAAATGACTTGGACGCAAATGGAAAGAAGCGGTAGACGGAGGATAAAATGCAGCACACAAATGCTGTTTACGATTACCTTCATCTACATATCGGCCCTTCTTTTATTGGTTACGCTCAATTTTACCATGGACGAAAATAAATGAAATGTGAAAACAGAGAAAACGGTATACATTGCATTGAGTCCATATTTGTACACATTTGTAAGAGTGAGGTTTGGCGTGCCTTAAACCGGTTTAAACTCCCCAGTAGTATATCTACTACTGACCGTTGGAAGGCGGTACCCCTCCGTGGTCCTTCGCTCTCCCACTTTCGACCGCCCTTATGGCACTTTTCCATTTAATTCCATATGGGCACGTTTTATTTTTTTATTATTTCACAATTAACTTGTCCCTCTACTACTTTCGCCGCCCTTGTGTTCACTCCGGGTTTTGGATCGGTGCCTTCTGTGTACCCTGCAGTGGTAGCTAGGGTGTATCGGGGGCTGCGTCCTGTGGATGTTGTCTTTGACTTGTTGATATTTATTCTCAATTTTGTAGCACAGTAAACATTTTTCATTATATTTTGTCTGAGAAACGGTTCCGTTTTGCCCTAGAAAAACTTTTTAGAGTACTCGGATGGAGTAATTGTGAATTCAGGTAGCTTAAGGAATCTACCATTTCATTTGCGAGATATTCACAGAATTTGTATTTAGAATATTAAATAGAATGAGCAAACAGAAAGCTATTTTCTTGGATTAGATTGTAACAATGTAAAAGTTGTTGTATAACTGACTATATGGTTATCTCCCCTTTCTTGTTTTATTTATGCAAATAAATAGCAGACTCAAAAACGCATTATACATTGTATAAACTAAAGATGTTACTTCATTAATCTGTGTATTGTAATTATCAAAGATTAAATTAAGGTATTGGATGTCTAATGCAGTATCTCCTTTCTGAAGAGTATTCATTTCAGTCAGGAGACAGAGTTTCGATCGGGCATGGGTTCAAACCCCAGAAGATGCAAAACAAAAATTCTTCAATTTTGTCTTTTTTCTACTTTTTGTTTTGCCAGATTATAATTTCTTTTTTAATTATATCTAAAGTATGTAATTTAAAAAATAAATGATGTTTTATGTATGAATATTAATGTGTGAAATTGGAAAGAATAACAAATCAAAATTTAGAATCAGCATGGTAAACTGTCTTTATATTTTGCACATATTTTAAGAATAGTTTCTAGATAATTATTATTAACAACATTTTGATGCCCCGATTTCGTTTGACAAAATCTGACGAGTTTCCTTACCCCACCCTCTTCTTTTATGATGTAAAATACCTGTCATAATAAACAAAACGAAATATTTTCATAATTATACATTTTACATTGATTTTTTTACTTGCTCAAAAACTATAGTTCTTTATTATCATTTTTCATGTAAGGCAAATATGAAATAAGTGGCACTTTTCTACAGACAATTTAAACATAATTGGTGTTGTTGTTGTTGTTGTGGTTGTATAAAACAGATACAAACGTAAAACTTTAATTGTCAATATTTTTCAAATAAAATGATAAACTTTTGGGTTTTTTTAAATTATGTCCAGAATATAGTATAGTTTAAAATATAAAGTTTTAAAAGCCTTTTGAAAAATTGTAATTTATACATCTAATACCTTCAGCTGAACTACTTATTACCTTCTGACTATATGCAAAAGTTAAGTTGTTTTAAATGAATAGTCGATTAAGGAATAGTATTGGTCAACTTTGAATGCTATTATGCTTTGCTCCTAAATGCTGTTATTTAACTAAAATAATTTCGTGTTTTGAATTGTCATGCTATTGACGTGTGAATGACAAAAATCAACAACAAAACAAAATAAATTGAAAACAATTGAAACACAATATTTGCTACATTTTCGATTTCAGTGGCATTATAACGAACGACCACGTGACTCCTTTTAAATGGTTTAAGAACGTTTCGCCTTTTAAATGTTTTAAGAACGTTTCGAAACAAGTAAAAATGCAAAATGCATTTTTGAGCAAACGTTACGAAATATAACAAATCTCCAAACAGCAAGCTAACTAAACACGCTTTTAAAACATGCTGAAACAAGTAAATATATAAAGCTTGTTTTTTTATTAATTTACTTTATTTACAAAAGTAACAATTTAAAAGATAGGATTGATATCATTCATTTTTTGACGTAATGAATAATCAAATATCATAAAATAATTCAAATTAAAAAACAAAAACAAAAAAACAAAAAAAAAAAAAATTACATATATGTGTTCATGTGTAATGTTATGTTGAAAATAGGCGGAAATAGAATTTTACTATTTAAAGTGAAGAACATTCTAGCATTTGACGAAATATCGCAAAGTGTAGATGGGTGTTGAAATGCAAATTCTTGCATAAACATTGCTAATATAGACATTTGTGTACGTAGAAGAAAACATGTATTAACAGATATCACGCAATCACGTAAACACGCGCCGATTTTGCAAAATCTGTATATACATGAGAAAATAAAGTGCTTACTGCAATGTCGGCCCCGGTAGTTTTGATCTCAAAACAGAACTGTAAATATTATTGAAATTAAACTAGGTTATAAAAAGCATGTCAAAATCCGATGGTCAAATAGCAAAACGAGGAATAACTAACTTAGACGACGTATATTGATTGTATGCACATTTTAATAGATCTCGGACTTATTAAAATCCTTTGGTTCTGTCTTTAAATGCATCATTATGTGATGTTATAGACGATATTGTGCAAAGGAAAAAAGCACCAACCCTGTATTATAAGAACTGACTGTAATGAAACTGCATATTTGTTTCTTATGTAATATCGTTATACCGTTTCTGATGTTTTAGAATTCAATTTAGTTATAATTTGATTGATGAGAGAATACGTATGTTTCTTAAGATACAATTTTTAACAAATTATAAAACAGTCTAAGTTTATCATCATAAATGTAACAACACTGATATCACAAACCAGCTTTTATATCCCAGACTTGCAAACTAATTTTATAAACTATCGATTTGCGAAGTAATGCAGTAAAAGCAAACTTAAGGTAAACTGTAAATCCAATGTGGAAATTGATTTATAAAAACTCATATTTCTTTGATTAAAATGAAGACCCAAAAACATTATTTCATATTAAAAATGATGTTTCTGATGCTTTCATTGAGCATTGTCAAAATTGTTATAACCGACTCACTAAGTGGACGCGTCAGTGGGCATATATTTTTTGCTGAGCAGATACAAACTATTGTGCGTTAGTGTACGATACTGTTGATTGCGATAATGTAAGGCACAAACAGTTATTAAAACTCTGGACGTGAAGTTGTTGCACAATTGGTTCATGCGAGAGAAGTTTTTGCAACAAGCAAATTATAGCATTGATACATTATTGACAGAAAAATATATATTGTTGTGTGTTGTGAACTTCAAAACTTGCAGATGTGAATATAGTAGTGGGAAAACCGGCCATGAAATGACTGCTCAAATTTCAAACTATGTTCTTGATCAGTTAACACTTTCAATAAATTCGTTAAATCAGAAGCTCAAAAGCTTAAACCTTAACCGAGTGTGTCATAAACATTGCATGGGCATAAACAAAACTTTCATATAACATTCAAACCCACTTACTATGAGAAATACGAGCGGGTGTTACAAATATAAATGACTCGATAGACATTTTGTCAAGATGCAACGAGTGTGCGTGCTTGAACAAAGTATGCATCCACTTCACGCCCTGTCCCTTGTTAATAAATAAAGGTATTCCATCTTGTTTTTAAAGCATCTTCAGTTGCTCTTTCCGTAAAAACAATATTGGTACATTTTGATTATAATACATATTAATTATACCTTTTTGAAAAAATAAGAATAAGAAAGTCACATTCAAATCTAAAATCATGTTCAATATCAATTATCACAAGCAGTGCTATTTAGTATATTTTTTCTCTCTTTTCACACTGTTTTATTATTCTTTGAAGACATAAATAAAACATTGTATTCATCCTTTCATATTGAACAAAAGTATTCTTAAACAATTCTGAGGCTATATTTCAATTGGACCAAAACTTTTCCCCTATTTTTAGAGTTTTAAAACATCACTTATATCAATATTTACAGGTCACACACTTCAGCTAACCTGTGGATATCCACAATTTCTTTATACATCATCTTCTTATGACAAAACCTTACAAGTCTTGACATATCAAGCCTCACTTTGAAGTTTGTATTGAATAACAAAACGATAACATTCGTGTATTCAAATCAAATCAATTAATAGAACACCCGCTATGTTTACGTTATGTAATCTTTGAACGCTAAGTTGAACAAAAAGTTAATTGTTTACTTTGATGAGTGAAGAAAAAATTAGTCTGAATAAATATAGACATAAAGGATATTTGTTTGTTTTGCATGTAAGATTGAAATATAATTTCACTGAGTGAACACCAGATGCAATATTTTCACGAGTGGCGTAGCCACGAGTGAAAATATAATAGCTGGTGTTCACGAATGAAATATATTTCAATCTTATATGTAAAACAAATAAATTTTCTTTTTATTTCATGCTTTTAAGTGATTTTAAGTACTTTTTACTGATTTTGCCGCGTAACGTCGCGCATTCTCCTTTGTGACGTCATCACATCATGACGTCACATCATCAGTTTTGAAATTTAGTTCTGCTAAATTGCTCTAATTTTGTTACATTTTTAACATGATGTATGGTGACATCGACTTTCTTTTCCTAAAGAAGCAAAATTTACGTATGACGGCATTTATTTCTGCCTGTTATTCCATTTAGTTATGATTTTCTTTTCATCCGCATTCAGATATAGTTCGGCTACAGTGAAAATTATATTTTATAAATTTCACTAGTGGTTTATCAGAATATAATTATCTGATATATTACAATAAAACACTGGAAAGTATGAAATAATAAAGTCTACCTCATACGGTGAAATGAAAGAAAGTATCAGAGTTTGATTTGAAAAATGAACAAGTGAGACTTAAGCACTATTAAGCACTATCAGCACTATTAAGTGTTGAGAATTGAGTACCGCTCAAGCCGGTGCTAGGGGGCGTGAGGGATGTCGCACTGATTCATTATCTATCATGTACAGACT